>NW_027364443.1:0-230037 GCF_046119375.1 Phyllobates terribilis | reverse complement strand
CATTCAGTCAGTAGCTTCAAACATTTCTGGTATATGAAAAAAATGTTTTTCAATGGCAAAAATCAATGAATATTGTAAATGCACAAACAGTAATATCTCCACATTGCAAGGTGCAATTCTGAAATTTTTTGCTTTTTCCTGCTAATCCTAGCATGATAAAGAAGATTCAAAGAGAGTGAGATGCCAGCTCCTTTCATTCAGTCAGTAGCTTCAAACATTTCTGGACGTTTTTCAATGGCAAAAATCAATGAATATTGTAAATGCACAAACAGTAATATCTCCACATTGCAAGGTGCAATTCTGAAATTTTTTGCTTTTTCCTGTTAATCCTAGCATGATAAAGAAGATTCATAGAGAGTGAGATGCCAGCTCCTTTCATTCAGTCAGTAGCTTCAAACATTTCTGGTATATGAAAAACATGTTTTTCAATGGCAAAAATCAATGAATATTGTAAATGCACAAACAGTAATATCTCCACATTGCAAGGTGCAATTCTGAAATTTTTTGCTTTTTCCTGCTAATCCTAGCATGATAAAGAAGATTCAAAGAGAGTGAGATGCCAGCTCCTTTCATTCCGTCAGTAGCTTCAAACATTTCTGGTATATGAAAAACATGTTTTTCAATGGCAAAAATCAATGAATATTGTAAATGCACAAACAGTAATATCTCCACATTGCAAGGTGCAATTCTGAAATTTTTTGCTTTTTCCTGCTAATCCTAGCATGATAAAGAAGATTCAAAGAGAGTGAGATGCCAGCTCCTTTCATTCAGTCAGTAGCTTCAAACATTTCTGGACGTTTTTCAATGGCAAAAATTAATGAATATTGTAAATGCACAAACAGTAATATCTCCACATTGCAAGGTGCAATTCTGAAATTTTTTGCTTTTTCCTGTTAATCCTAGCATGATAAAGAAGATTCATAGAGAGTGAGATGCCAGCTCCTTTCATTCAGTCAGTAGCTTCAAACATTTCTGGTATATGAAAAACATGTTTTTCAATGGCAAAAATCAATGAATATTGTAAATGCACAAACAGTAATATCTCCACATTGCAAGGTGCAATTCTGAAATTTTTTGCTTTTTCCTGCTAATCCTAGCATGATAAAGAAGATTCAAAGAGAGTGAGATGCCAGCTCCTTTCATTCCGTCAGTAGCTTCAAACATTTCTGGTATATGAAAAACATGTTTTTCAATGGCAAAAATCAATGAATATTGTAAATGCACAAACAGTAATATCTCCACATTGCAAGGTGCAATTCTGAAATTTTTTGCTTTTTCCTGCTAATCCTAGCATGATAAAGAAGATTCAAAGAGAGTGAGATGCCAGCTCCTTTCATTCAGTCAGTAGCTTCAAACATTTCTGGACGTTTTTCAATGGCAAAAATTAATGAATATTGTAAATGCACAAACAGTAATATCTCCACATTGCAAGGTGCAATTCTGAAATTTTTTGCTTTTTCCTGTTAATCCTAGCATGATAAAGAAGATTCAAAGAGAGTGAGATGCCAGCTCCTTTCATTCAGTCAGTAGCTTCAAACATTTCTGGTATATGAAAAACATGTTTTTCAATGGCAAAAATCAATGAATATTGTAAATGCACAAACAGTAATATCTCCACATTGCAAGGTGCAATTCTGAAATTTTTTGCTTTTTCCTGCTAATCCTAGCATGATAAAGAAGATTCAAAGAGAGTGAGATGCCAGCTCCTTTCATTCAGGCAGTAGCTTCAAACATTTCTGGACGTTTTTCAATGGCAAAAATCAATGAATATTGTAAATGCACAAACAGTAATATCTCCACATTGCAAGGTGCAATTCTGAAATTTTTTGCTTTTTCCTGTTAATCCTAGCATGATAAAGAAGATTCAAAGAGAGTGAGATGCCAGCTCCTTTCATTCAGTCAGTAGCTTCAAACATTTCTGGTATATGAAAAACATGTTTTTCAATGGCAAAAATCAATGAATATTGTAAATGCACAAACAGTAATATCTCCACATTGCAAGGTGCAATTCTGAAATTTTTTGCTTTTTCCTGCTAATCCTAGCATGATAAAGAAGATTCAAAGAGAGTGAGATGCCAGCTCCTTTCATTCAGTCAGTAGCTTCAAACATTTCTGGACGTTTTTCAATGGCAAAAATCAATGAATATTGTAAATGCACAAACAGTAATATCTCCACATTGCAAGGTGCAATTCTGAAATTTTTTGCTTTTTCCTGTTAATCCTACCATGATAAAGAAGATTCAAAGAGAGTGAGATGCCAGCTCCTTTCATTCAGTCAGTAGCTTCAAACATTTCTGGTATATGAAAAACATGTTTTTCAATGGCAAAAATCAATGAATATTGTAAATGCACAAACAGTAATATCTCCACATTGCAAGGTGCAATTCTGAATTTTTTTGCTTTTTCCTGCTAATCCTAGCATGATAAAGAAGATTCAAAGAGAGTGAGATGCCAGCTCCTTTCATTCAGTCAGTAGCTTCAAACATTTCTGGTATATGAAAAACATGTTTTTCAATGGCAAAAATCAATGAATATTGTAAATGCACAAACAGTAATATCTCCACATTGCAAGGTGCAATTCTGAAATTTTTTGCTTTTTCCTGCTAATCCTAGCATGATAAAGAAGATTCAAAGAGAGTGAGATGCCAGCTCCTTTCATTCAGTCAGTAGCTTCAAACATTTCTGGTATATGAATAACATGATGTTTTTCAATGGCAAAAATCAATGAATATTGTAAATGCACAAACAGTAATATCTCCACATTGCAAGGTGCAATTCTGAAATTTTTTGCTTTTTCCTGCTAATCCTAGCATGATAAAGAAGATTCAAAGAGAGTGAGATGCCAGCTCCTTTCATTCAGTCAGTAGCTTCAAACATTTCTGGACGTTTTTCAATGGCAAAAATCAATGAATATTGTAAATGCACAAACAGTAATATCTCCACATTGCAAGGTGCAATTCAGAAATTTTTGGCTTTTTCCTGCTAAACCTAGCATGATAAAGAAGATTCAAAGAGAGTGAGATGCCAGCTCCTTTCATTCAGTCAGTAGCTTCAAACATTTCTGGTATATGAAAAACATGTTTTTCAATGGCAAAAATCAATGAATATTGTAAATGCACAAACAGTAATATCTCCACATTGCAAGGTGCAATTCTGAAATTTTTTGCTTTTTCCTGCTAATCCTAGCATGATAAAGAAGATTCAAAGAGAGTGAGATGCCAGCTCCTTTCATTCAGTCAGTAGCTTCAAACATTTCTGGACGTTTTTCAATGGCAAAAATCAATGAATATTGTAAATGCACAAACAGTAATATCTCCACATTGCAAGGTGCAATTCTGAAATTTTTTGCTTTTTCCTGTTAATCCTAGCATGATAAAGAAGATTCAAAGAGAGTGAGATGCCAGCTCCTTTCATTCAGTCAGTAGCTTCAAACATTTCTGGTATATGAAAAACATGTTTTTCAATGGCAAAAATCAATGAATATTGTAAATGCACAAACAGTAATATCTCCACATTGCAAGGTGCAATTCTGAAATTTTTTGCTTTTTCCTGCTAATCCTAGCATGATAAAGAAGATTCAAAGAGAGTGAGATGCCAGCTCCTTTCATTCAGTCAGTAGCTTCAAACATTTCTGGACGTTTTTCAATGGCAAAAATCAATGAATATTGTAAATGCACAAACAGTAATATCTCCACATTGCAAGGTGCAATTCTGAAATTTTTTGCTTTTTCCTGCTAATACTAGCATGATAAAGAAGATTCAAAGAGAGTGAGATGCCAGCTCCTTTCATTCAGTCAGTAGCTTCAAACATTTCTGGTATATGAAAAACATGTTTTTCAATGGCAAAAATCAATGAATATTGTAAATGCACAAACAGTAATATCTCCACATTGCAAGGTGCAATTCTGAAATTTTTTGCTTTTTCCTGCTAATCCTAGCATGATAAAGAAGATTCAAAGAGAGTGAGATGCCAGCTCCTTTCATTCAGTCAGTAGCTTCAAACATTTCTGGACGTTTTTCAATGGCAAAAATCAATGAATATTGTAAATGCACAAACAGTAATATCTCCACATTGCAAGGTGCAATTCTGAAATTTTTTGCTTTTTCCTGTTAATCCTAGCATGATAAAGAAGATTCAAAGAGAGTGAGATGCCAGCTCCTTTCATTCAGTCAGTAGCTTCAAACATTTCTGGTATATGAAAAACATGTTTTTCAATGGCAAAAATCAATGAATATTGTAAATGCACAAACAGTAATATCTCCACATCGCAAGGTGCAATTCAGAAATTTTTGGCTTTTTCCTGCTAATCCTAGCATGATAAAGAAGATTCAAAGAGAGTGAGATGCCAGCTCCTTTCATTCAGTCAGTAGCTTCAAACATTTCTGGTATATGAAAAACATGTTTTTCAATGGCAAAAATCAATGAATATTGTAAATGCACAAACAGTAATATCTCCACATTGCAAGGTGCAATTCTGAAATTTTTTGCTTTTTCCTGCTAATCCTAGCATGATAAAGAAGATTCAAAGAGAGTGAGATGCCAGCTCCTTTCATTCAGTCAGTAGCTTCAAACATTTCTGGTATATGAATAACATGATGTTTTTCAATGGCAAAAATCAATGAATATTGTAAATGCACAAACAGTAATATCTCCACATTGCAAGGTGCAATTCTGAAATTTTTTGCTTTTTCCTGCTAATCCTAGCATGATAAAGAAGATTCAAAGAGAGTGAGATGCCAGCTCCTTTCATTCAGTCAGTAGCTTCAAACATTTCTGGACGTTTTTCAATGGCAAAAATCAATGAATATTGTAAATGCACAAACAGTAATATCTCCACATTGCAAGGTGCAATTCTGAAATTTTTTGCTTTTTCCTGTTAATCCTAGCATGATAAAGAAGATTCAAAGAGAGTGAGATGCCAGCTCCTTTCATTCAGTCAGTAGCTTCAAACATTTCTGGTATATGAAAAACATGTTTTTCAATGGCAAAAATCAATGAATATTGTAAATGCACAAACAGTAATATCTCCACATCGCAAGGTGCAATTCAGAAATTTTTGGCTTTTTCCTGCTAATCCTAGCATGATAAAGAAGATTCAAAGAGAGTGAGATGCCAGCTCCTTTCATTCAGTCAGTAGCTTCAAACATTTCTGGTATATGAAAAACATGTTTTTCAATGGCAAAAATCAATGAATATTGTAAATGCACAAACAGTAATATCTCCACATTGCAAGGTGCAATTCTGAAATTTTTTGCTTTTTCCTGTTAATCCTAGCATGATAAAGAAGATTCAAAGAGAGTGAGATGCCAGCTCCTTTCATTCAGTCAGTAGCTTCAAACATTTCTGGTATATGAAAAACATGTTTTTCAATGGCAAAAATCAATGAATATTGTAAATGCACAAACAGTAATATCTCCACATTGCAAGGTGCAATTCTGAAATTTTTTGCTTTTTCCTGCTAATCCTAGCATGATAAAGAAGATTCAAAGAGAGTGAGATGCCAGCTCCTTTCATTCAGTCAGTAGCTTCAAACATTTCTGGACGTTTTTCAATGGCAAAAATCAATGAATATTGTAAATGCACAAACAGTAATATCTCCACATTGCAAGGTGCAATTCTGAAATTTTTTGCTTTTTCCTGTTAATCCTAGCATGATAAAGAAGATTCAAAGAGAGTGAGATGCCAGCTCCTTTCATTCAGTCAGTAGCTTCAAACATTTCTGGTATATGAAAAACATGTTTTTCAATGGCAAAAATCAATGAATATTGTAAATGCACAAACAGTAATATCTCCACATTGCAAGGTGCAATTCTGAAATTTTTTGCTTTTTCCTGTTAATCCTAGCATGATAAAGAAGATTCAAAGAGAGTGAGATGCCAGCTCCTTTCATTCAGTCAGTAGCGTCAAACATTTCTGGTATATGAAAAACATGTTTTTCAATGGCAAAAATCAATGAATATTGTAAATGCACAAACAGTAATATCTCCACATTGCAAGGTGCAATTCTGAAATTTTTTGCTTTTTCCTGCTAATCCTAGCATGATAAAGAAGATTCAAAGAGAGTGAGATGCCAGCTCCTTTCATTCAGTCAGTAGCTTCAAACATTTCTGGTATATGAAAAACATGTTTTTCAATGGCAAAAATCAATGAATATTGTAAATGCACAAACAGTAATATCTCCACATTGCAAGGTGCAATTCTGAAATTTTTGGCTTTTTCCTGTTAATCCTAGCATGATAAAGAAGATTCAAAGAGAGTGAGATGCCAGCTCCTTTCATTCAGTCAGTAGCTTCAAACATTTCTGGTATATGAAAAACATGTTTTTCAATGGCAAAAATCAATGAATATTGTAAATGCACAAACAGTAATATCTCCACATTGCAAGGTGCAATTCTGAAATTTTTTGCTTTTTCCTGCTAATCCTAGCATGATAAAGAAGATTCAAAGAGAGTGAGATGCCAGCTCCTTTCATTCAGTCAGTAGCTTCAAACATTTCTGGACGTTTTTCAATGGCAAAAATCAATGAATATTGTAAATGCACAAACAGTAATATCTCCACATTGCAAGGTGCAATTCTGAAATTTTTTGCTTTTTCCTGTTAATCCTAGCATGATAAAAAAGATTCAAAGAGAGTGAGATGCCAGCTCCTTTCATTCAGTCAGTAGCTTCAAACATTTCTGGTATATGAAAAACATGTTTTTCAATGGCAAAAATCAATGAATATTGTAAATGCACAAACAGTAATATCTCCACATTGCAAGGTGCAATTCTGAAATTTTTTGCTTTTTCCTGCTAATCCTAGCATGATAAAGAAGATTCAAAGAGAGTGAGATGCCAGCTCCTTTCATTCAGTCAGTAGCTTCAAACATTTCTGGACGTTTTTCAATGGCAAAAATCAATGAATATTGTAAATGCACAAACAGTAATATCTCCACATCGCAAGGTGCAATTCAGAAATTTTTGGCTTTTTCCTGCTAATCCTAGCATGATAAAGAAGATTCAAAGAGAGTGAGATGCCAGCTCCTTTCATTCAGTCAGTAGCTTCAAACATTTCTGGTATATGAAAAACATGTTTTTCAATGGCAAAAATCAATGAATATTGTAAATGCACAAACAGTAATATCTCCACATTGCAAGGTGCAATTCTGAAATTTTTTGCTTTTTCCTGCTAATCCTAGCATGATAAAGAAGATTCAAAGAGAGTGAGATGCCAGCTCCTTTCATTCAGTCAGTAGCTTCAAACATTTCTGGACGTTTTTCAGTGGCAAAAATCAATGAATATTGTAAATGCACAAACAGTAATATCTCCACATTGCAAGGTGCAATTCTGAAATTTTTTGCTTTTTCCTGCTAATCCTAGCATGATAAAGAAGATTCAAAGAGAGTGAGATGCCAGCTCCTTTCATTCAGTCAGTAGCTTCAAACATTTCTGGTATATGAAAAACATGTTTTTCAATGGCAAAAATCAATGAATATTGTAAATGCACAAACAGTAATATCTCCACATTGCAAGGTGCAATTCTGAAATTTTTTGCTTTTTCCTGTTAATCCTAGCATGATAAAGAAGATTCAAAGAGAGTGAGATGCCAGCTCCTTTCATTCAGTCAGTAGCTTCAAACATTTCTGGTATATGAAAAACATGTTTTTCAATGGCAAAAATCAATGAATATTGTAAATGCACAAACAGTAATATCTCCACATTGCAAGGTGCAATTCTGAAATTTTTTGCTTTTTCCTGCTAATCCTAGCATGATAAAGAAGATTCAAAGAGAGTGAGATGCCAGCTCCTTTCATTCAGTCAGTAGCTTCAAACATTTCTGGACGTTTTTCAATGGCAAAAATCAATGAATATTGTAAATGCACAAACAGTAATATCTCCACATTGCAAGGTGCAATTCTGAAATTTTTTGCTTTTTCCTGTTAATCCTAGCATGATAAAAAAGATTCAAAGAGAGTGAGATGCCAGCTCCTTTCATTCAGTCAGTAGCTTCAAACATTTCTGGTATATGAAAAACATGTTTTTCAATTGCAAAAATCAATGAATATTGTAAATGCACAAACAGTAATATCTCCACATTGCAAGGTGCAATTCTGAAATTTTTTGCTTTTTCCTGCTAATCCTAGCATGATAAAGAAGATTCAAAGAGAGTGAGATGCCAGCTCCTTTCATTCAGTCAGTAGCTTCAAACATTTCTGGACGTTTTTCAATGGCAAAAATCAATGAATATTGTAAATGCACAAACAGTAATATCTCCACATCGCAAGGTGCAATTCAGAAATTTTTGGCTTTTTCCTGCTAATCCTAGCATGATAAAGAAGATTCAAAGAGAGTGAGATGCCAGCTCCTTTCATTCAGTCAGTAGCTTCAAACATTTCTGGTATATGAAAAACATGTTTTTCAATGGCAAAAATCAATGAATATTGTAAATGCACAAACAGTAATATCTCCACATTGCAAGGTGCAATTCTGAAATTTTTTGCTTTTTCCTGCTAATCCTAGCATGATAAAGAAGATTCAAAGAGAGTGAGATGCCAGCTCCTTTCATTCAGTCAGTAGCTTCAAACATTTCTGGACGTTTTTCAATGGCAAAAATCAATGAATATTGTAAATGCACAAACAGTAATATCTCCACATTGCAAGGTGCAATTCTGAAATTTTTTGCTTTTTCCTGTTAATCCTAGCATGATAAAGAAGATTCAAAGAGAGTGAGATGCCAGCTCCTTTCATTCAGTCAGTAGCTTCAAACATTTCTGGTATATGAAAAACATGTTTTTCAATGGCAAAAATCAATGAATATTGTAAATGCACAAACAGTAATATCTCCACATTGCAAGGTGCAATTCTGAAATTTTTTGCTTTTTCCTGTTAATACTAGCATGATAAAGAAGATTCAAAGAGAGTGAGATGCCAGCTCCTTTCATTCAGTCAGTAGCTTCAAACATTTCTGGTATATGAAAAACATGTTTTTCAATGGCAAAAATCAATGAATATTGTAAATGCACAAACAGTAATATCTCCACATTGCAAGGTGCAATTCTGAAATTTTTTGCTTTTTCCTGTTAATCCTAGCATGATAAAGAAGATTCAAAGAGAGTGAGATGCCAGCTCCTTTCATTCAGTCAGTAGCTTCAAACATTTCTGGTATATGAAAAACATGTTTTTCAATGGCAAAAATCAATGAATATTGTAAATGCACAAACAGTAATATCTCCACATTGCAAGGTGCAATTCTGAAATTTTTTGCTTTTTCCTGCTAATCCTAGCATGATAAAGAAGATTCAAAGAGAGTGAGATGCCAGCTCCTTTCATTCAGTCAGTAGCTTCAAACATTTCTGGACGTTTTTCAATGGCAAAAATCAATGAATATTGTAAATGCACAAACAGTAATATCTCCACATTGCAAGGTGCAATTCTGAAATTTTTTGCTTTTTCCTGTTAATCCTAGCATGATAAAGAAGATTCAAAGAGAGTGAGATGCCAGCTCCTTTCATTCAGTCAGTAGCTTCAAACATTTCTGGTATATGAAAAACATGTTTTTCAATGGCAAAAATCAATGAATATTGTAAATGCACAAACAGTAATATCTCCAAATTGCAAGGTGCAATTCTGAAATTTTTTGCTTTTTCCTGTTAATACTAGCATGATAAAGAAGATTCAAAGAGAGTGAGATGCCAGCTCCTTTCATTCAGTCAGTAGCTTCAAACATTTCTGGTATATGAAAAACATGTTTTTCAATGGCAAAAATCAATGAATATTGTAAATGCACAAACAGTAATATCTCCACATTGCAAGGTGCAATTCTGAAATTTTTTGCTTTTTCCTGCTAATCCTAGCATGATAAAGAAGATTCAAAGAGAGTGAGATGCCAGCTCCTTTCATTCAGTCAGTAGCTTCAAACATTTCTGGTATATGAAAAACATGTTTTTCAATGGCAAAAATCAATGAATATTGTAAATGCACAAACAGTAATATCTCCACATTGCAAGGTGCAATTCTGAAATTTTTGGCTTTTTCCTGTTAATCCTAGCATGATAAAGAAGATTCAAAGAGAGTGAGATGCCAGCTCCTTTCATTCAGTCAGTAGCTTCAAACATTTCTGGTATATGAAAAACATGTTTTTCAATGGCAAAAATCAATGAATATTGTAAATGCACAAACAGTAATATCTCCACATTGCAAGGTGCAATTCTGAAATTTTTTGCTTTTTCCTGCTAATCCTAGCATGATAAAGAAGATTCAAAGAGAGTGAGATGCCAGCTCCTTTCATTCAGTCAGTAGCTTCAAACATTTCTGGACGTTTTTCAATGGCAAAAATCAATGAATATTGTAAATGCACAAACAGTAATATCTCCACATTGCAAGGTGCAATTCTGAAATTTTTTGCTTTTTCCTGTTAATCCTAGCATGATAAAAAAGATTCAAAGAGAGTGAGATGCCAGCTCCTTTCATTCAGTCAGTAGCTTCAAACATTTCTGGTATATGAAAAACATGTTTTTCAATGGCAAAAATCAATGAATATTGTAAATGCACAAACAGTAATATCTCCACATTGCAAGGTGCAATTCTGAAATTTTTTGCTTTTTCCTGCTAATCCTAGCATGATAAAGAAGATTCAAAGAGAGTGAGATGCCAGCTCCTTTCATTCAGTCAGTAGCTTCAAACATTTCTGGACGTTTTTCAATGGCAAAAATCAATGAATATTGTAAATGCACAAACAGTAATATCTCCACATCGCAAGGTGCAATTCAGAAATTTTTGGCTTTTTCCTGCTAATCCTAGCATGATAAAGAAGATTCAAAGAGAGTGAGATGCCAGCTCCTTTCATTCAGTCAGTAGCTTCAAACATTTCTGGTATATGAAAAACATGTTTTTCAATGGCAAAAATCAATGAATATTGTAAATGCACAAACAGTAATATCTCCACATTGCAAGGTGCAATTCTGAAATTTTTTGCTTTTTCCTGCTAATCCTAGCATGATAAAGAAGATTCAAAGAGAGTGAGATGCCAGCTCCTTTCATTCAGTCAGTAGCTTCAAACATTTCTGGACGTTTTTCAGTGGCAAAAATCAATGAATATTGTAAATGCACAAACAGTAATATCTCCACATTGCAAGGTGCAATTCTGAAATTTTTTGCTTTTTCCTGCTAATCCTAGCATGATAAAGAAGATTCAAAGAGAGTGAGATGCCAGCTCCTTTCATTCAGTCAGTAGCTTCAAACATTTCTGGTATATGAAAAACATGTTTTTCAATGGCAAAAATCAATGAATATTGTAAATGCACAAACAGTAATATCTCCACATTGCAAGGTGCAATTCTGAAATTTTTTGCTTTTTCCTGTTAATCCTAGCATGATAAAGAAGATTCAAAGAGAGTGAGATGCCAGCTCCTTTCATTCAGTCAGTAGCTTCAAACATTTCTGGTATATGAAAAACATGTTTTTCAATGGCAAAAATCAATGAATATTGTAAATGCACAAACAGTAATATCTCCACATTGCAAGGTGCAATTCTGAAATTTTTTGCTTTTTCCTGCTAATCCTAGCATGATAAAGAAGATTCAAAGAGAGTGAGATGCCAGCTCCTTTCATTCAGTCAGTAGCTTCAAACATTTCTGGACGTTTTTCAATGGCAAAAATCAATGAATATTGTAAATGCACAAACAGTAATATCTCCACATTGCAAGGTGCAATTCTGAAATTTTTTGCTTTTTCCTGTTAATCCTAGCATGATAAAAAAGATTCAAAGAGAGTGAGATGCCAGCTCCTTTCATTCAGTCAGTAGCTTCAAACATTTCTGGTATATGAAAAACATGTTTTTCAATTGCAAAAATCAATGAATATTGTAAATGCACAAACAGTAATATCTCCACATTGCAAGGTGCAATTCTGAAATTTTTTGCTTTTTCCTGCTAATCCTAGCATGATAAAGAAGATTCAAAGAGAGTGAGATGCCAGCTCCTTTCATTCAGTCAGTAGCTTCAAACATTTCTGGACGTTTTTCAATGGCAAAAATCAATGAATATTGTAAATGCACAAACAGTAATATCTCCACATCGCAAGGTGCAATTCAGAAATTTTTGGCTTTTTCCTGCTAATCCTAGCATGATAAAGAAGATTCAAAGAGAGTGAGATGCCAGCTCCTTTCATTCAGTCAGTAGCTTCAAACATTTCTGGTATATGAAAAACATGTTTTTCAATGGCAAAAATCAATGAATATTGTAAATGCACAAACAGTAATATCTCCACATTGCAAGGTGCAATTCTGAAATTTTTTGCTTTTTCCTGCTAATCCTAGCATGATAAAGAAGATTCAAAGAGAGTGAGATGCCAGCTCCTTTCATTCAGTCAGTAGCTTCAAACATTTCTGGACGTTTTTCAATGGCAAAAATCAATGAATATTGTAAATGCACAAACAGTAATATCTCCACATTGCAAGGTGCAATTCTGAAATTTTTTGCTTTTTCCTGTTAATCCTAGCATGATAAAGAAGATTCAAAGAGAGTGAGATGCCAGCTCCTTTCATTCAGTCAGTAGCTTCAAACATTTCTGGTATATGAAAAACATGTTTTTCAATGGCAAAAATCAATGAATATTGTAAATGCACAAACAGTAATATCTCCACATTGCAAGGTGCAATTCTGAAATTTTTTGCTTTTTCCTGTTAATACTAGCATGATAAAGAAGATTCAAAGAGAGTGAGATGCCAGCTCCTTTCATTCAGTCAGTAGCTTCAAACATTTCTGGTATATGAAAAACATGTTTTTCAATGGCAAAAATCAATGAATATTGTAAATGCACAAACAGTAATATCTCCACATTGCAAGGTGCAATTCTGAAATTTTTTGCTTTTTCCTGTTAATCCTAGCATGATAAAGAAGATTCAAAGAGAGTGAGATGCCAGCTCCTTTCATTCAGTCAGTAGCTTCAAACATTTCTGGTATATGAAAAACATGTTTTTCAATGGCAAAAATCAATGAATATTGTAAATGCACAAACAGTAATATCTCCACATTGCAAGGTGCAATTCTGAAATTTTTTGCTTTTTCCTGCTAATCCTAGCATGATAAAGAAGATTCAAAGAGAGTGAGATGCCAGCTCCTTTCATTCAGTCAGTAGCTTCAAACATTTCTGGACGTTTTTCAATGGCAAAAATCAATGAATATTGTAAATGCACAAACAGTAATATCTCCACATTGCAAGGTGCAATTCTGAAATTTTTTGCTTTTTCCTGTTAATCCTAGCATGATAAAGAAGATTCAAAGAGAGTGAGATGCCAGCTCCTTTCATTCAGTCAGTAGCTTCAAACATTTCTGGTATATGAAAAACATGTTTTTCAATGGCAAAAATCAATGAATATTGTAAATGCACAAACAGTAATATCTCCAAATTGCAAGGTGCAATTCTGAAATTTTTTGCTTTTTCCTGTTAATACTAGCATGATAAAGAAGATTCAAAGAGAGTGAGATGCCAGCTCCTTTCATTCAGTCAGTAGCTTCAAACATTTCTGGTATATGAAAAACATGTTTTTCAATGGCAAAAATCAATGAATATTGTAAATGCACAAACAGTAATATCTCCACATTGCAAGGTGCAATTCTGAAATTTTTTGCTTTTTCCTGTTAATCCTAGCATGATAAAGAAGATTCAAAGAGAGTGAGATGCCAGCTCCTTTCATTCAGTCAGTAGCTTCAAACATTTCTGGTATATGAAAAACATGTTTTTCAATGGCAAAAATCAATGAATATTGTAAATGCACAAACAGTAATATCTCCACATTGCAAGGTGCAATTCTGAAATTTTTTGCTTTTTCCTGCTAATCCTAGCATGATAAAGAAGATTCAAAGAGAGTGAGATGCCAGCTCCTTTCATTCAGTCAGTAGCTTCAAACATTTCTGGTATAGGATAAACATGTTTTTCAATGGCAAAAATCAATGAATATTGTAAATGCACAAACAGTAATATCTCCACATTGCAAGGTGCAATTCTGAAATTTTTTGCTTTTTCCTGCTAATCCTAGCATGATAAAGAAGATTCAAAGAGAGTGAGATGCCAGCTCCTTTCATTCAGTCAGTAGCTTCAAACATTTCTGGACGTTTTTCAATGGCAAAAATCAATGAATATTGTAAATGCACAAACAGCAATATCTCCACATTGCAAGGTGCAATTCTGAAATTTTTTGCTTTTTCCTGTTAATCCTAGCATGATAAAGAAGATTCAAAGAGAGTGAGATGCCAGCTCCTTTCATTCAGTCAGTAGCTTCAAACATTTCTGGTATATGAAAAACATGTTTTTCAATGGCAAAAATCAATGAATATTGTAAATGCACAAACAGTAATATCTCCACATTGCAAGGTGCAATTCTGAAATTTTTTGCTTTTTCCTGCTAATCCTAGCATGATAAAGAAGATTCAAAGAGAGTGAGATGCCAGCTCCTTTCATTCAGTCAGTAGCTTCAAACATCTCTGGTATATGAAAAACATGTTTTTCAATGGCAAAAATCAATGAATATTGTAAATGCACAAACAGTAATATCTCCACATTGCAAGGTGCAATTCTGAAATTTTTTGCTTTTTCCTGCTAATCGTAGCATGATAAAGAAGATTCAAAGAGAGTGAGATGCCAGCTCCTTTCATTCAGTCAGTAGCTTCAAACATTTCTGGTATATGAATAACATGATGTTTTTCAATGGCAAAAATCAATGAATATTGTAAATGCACAAACAGTAATATCTCCACATTGCAAAGTGCAATTCTGAAATTTTTTGCTTTTTCCTGCTAATCCTAGCATGATAAAGAAGATTCAAAGAGAGTGAGATGCCAGCTCCTTTCATTCAGTCAGTAGCTTCAAACATTTCTGGACGTTTTTCAATGGCAAAAATCAATGAATATTGTAAATGCACAAACAGTAATATCTCCACATTGCAAGGTGCAATTCTGAAATTTTTTGCTTTTTCCTGTTAATCCTAGCATGATAAAGAAGATTCAAAGAGAGTGAGATGCCAGCTCCTTTCATTCAGTCAGTAGCTTCAAACATTTCTGGTATATGAAAAACATGTTTTTCAATGGCAAAAATCAATGAATATTGTAAATGCACAAACAGTAATATCTCCACATTGCAAGGTGCAATTCTGAAATTTTTTGCTTTTTCCTGCTAATCCTAGCATGATAAAGAAGATTCAAAGAGAGTGAGATGCCAGCTCCTTTCATTCAGTCAGTAGCTTCAAACATTTCTGGACGTTTTTCAATGGCAAAAATCAATGAATATTGTAAATGCACAAACAGTAATATCTCCACATTGCAAGGTGCAATTCTGAATTTTTTTGCTTTTTCCTGTTAATCCTAGCATGATAAAGAAGATTCAAAGAGAGTGAGATGCCAGCTCCTTTCATTCAGTCAGTAGCTTCAAACATTTCTGGTATATGAAAAACATGTTTTTCAATGGCAAAAATCAATGAATATTGTAAATGCACAAAAAGTAATATCTCCACATTGCAAGGTGCAATTCTGAAATTTTTTGCTTTTTCCTGCTAATCCTAGCATGATAAAGAAGATTCAAAGAGAGTGAGATGCCAGCTCCTTTCATTCAGTCAGTAGCTTCAAACATTTCTGGTATATGAAAAACTTGTTTTTCAATGGCAAAAATCAATGAATATTGTAAATGCACAAACAGTAATATCTCCACATTGCAAGGTGCAATTCTGAATTTTTTTGCTTTTTCCTGCTAATCCTAGCATGATAAAGAAGATTCAAAGAGAGTGAGATGCCAGCTCCTTTCATTCTGTCAGTAGCTTCAAACATTTCTGGTATATGAATAACATGATGTTTTTCAATGGCAAAAATCAATGAATATTGTAAATGCACAAACAGTAATATCTCCACATTGCAAGGTGCAATTCTGAAATTTTTTGCTTTTTCCTGCTAATCCTAGCATGATAAATAAGATTCAAAGAGAGTGAGATGCCAGCTCCTTTCATTCAGTCAGTAGCTTCAAACATTTCTGGTATATGAAAAACATGTTTTTCAATGGCAAAAATCAATGAATATTGTAAATGCACAAACAGTAATATCTCCACATTGCAAGGTGCAATTCTGAAATTTTTTGCTTTTTCCTGCTAATCCTAGCATGATAAAGAAGATTCAAAGAGAGTGAGATGCCAGCTCCTTTCATTCAGTCAGTAGCTTCAAACATTTCTGGACGTTTTTCAATGGCAAAAATCAATGAATATTGTAAATGCACAAACAGTAATATCTCCACATTGCAAGGTGCAATTCTGAAATTTTTTGCTTTTTCCTGTTAATCCTAGCATGATAAAGAAGATTCAAAGAGAGTGAGATGCCAGCTCCTTTCATTCAGTCAGTAGCTTCAAACATTTCTGGTATATGAAAAACATGTTTTTCAATGGCAAAAATCAATGAATATTGTAAATGCACAAACAGTAATATCTCCACATTGCAAGGTGCAATTCTGAAATTTTTTGCTTTTTCCTGCTAATCCTAGCATGATAAAGAAGATTCAAAGAGAGTGAGATGCCAGCTCCTTTCATTCAGTCAGTAGCTTCAAACATTTCTGGTATATGAAAAACATGTTTTTCAATGGCAAAAATCAATGAATATTGTAAATGCACAAACAGTAATATCTCCACATTGCAAGGTGCAATTCTGAAATTTTTTGCTTTTTCCTGCTAATCCTAGCATGATAAAGAAGATTCAAAGAGAGTGAGATGCCAGCTCCTTTCATTCAGTCAGTAGCTTCAAACATTTCTGGTATTTGAATAACATGATGTTTTTCAATGGCAAAAATCAATGAATATTGTAAATGCACAAACAGTAATATCTCCACATTGCAAGGTGCAATTCTGAAATTTTTTGCTTTTTCCTGCTAATCCTAGCATGATAAAGAAGATTCAAAGAGAGTGAGATGCCAGCTCCTTTCATTCAGTCAGTAGCTTCAAACATTTCTGGACGTTTTTCAAGGGCAAAAATCAATGAATATTGTAAATGCACAAACAGTAATATCTCCACATTGCAAGGTGCAATTCAGAAATTTTTGGCTTTTTCCTGCTAATCCTAATATGATAAAAAAGATTCAAAGAGAGTGAGATGCCAGCTCCTTTCATTCAGTCAGTAGCTTCAAACATTTCTGGTATATGAAAAACATGTTTTTCAATGGCAAAAATCAATGAATATTGTAAATGCACAAACAGTAATATCTCCACATTGCAAGGTGCAATTCTGAAATTTTTTGCTTTTTCCTGCTAATCCTAGCATGATAAAGAAGATTCAAAGAGAGTGAGATGCCAGCTCCTTTCATTCAGTCAGTAGCTTCAAACATTTCTGGACGTTTTTCAATGGCAAAAATCAATGAATATTGTAAATGCACAAACAGTAATATCTCCACATTGCAAGGTGCAATTCTGAAATTTTTTGCTTTTTCCTGTTAATCCTAGCATGATAAAGAAGATTCAAAGAGAGTGAGATGACAGCTCCTTTCATTCAGTCAGTAGCTTCAAACATTTCTGGTATATGAAAAACATGTTTTTCAATGGCAAAAATCAATGAATATTGTCAATGCACAAACAGTAATATCTCCACATTGCAAGGTGCAATTCTGAAATTTTTTGCTTTTTCCTGCTAATCCTAGCATGATAAAGAAGATTCAAAGAGAGTGAGATGCCAGCTCCTTTCATTCAGTCAGTAGCTTCAAACATTTCTGGTATATGAAAAACATGTTTTTCAATGGCAAAAATCAATGAATATTGTAAATGCACAAACAGTAATATCTCCACATTGCAAGGTGCAATTCTGAAATTTTTTGCTTTTTCCTGCTAATCCTAGCATGATAAAGAAGATTCAAAGAGAGTGAGATGCCAGCTCCTTTCATTCAGTCAGTAGCTTCAAACATTTCTGGTATATGAATAACATGATGTTTTTCAATGGCAAAAATCAATGAATATTGTAAATGCACAAACAGTAATATCTCCACATTGCAAGGTGCAATTCTGAAATTTTTTGCTTATTCCTGCTAATCCTAGCATGATAAAGAAGATTCAAAGAGAGTGAGATGCCAGCTCCTTTCATTCAGTCAGTAGCTTCAAACATTTCTGGACGTTTTTCAAGGGCAAAAATCAATGAATATTGTAAATGCACAAACAGTAATATCTCCACATTGCAAGGTGCAATTCTGAAATTTTTTGCTTTTTCCTGTTAATCCTAGCATGATAAAGAAGATTCAAAGAGAGTGAGATGCCAGCTCCTTTCATTCAGTCAGTAGCTTCAAACATTTCTGGTATATGAAAAACATGTTTTTCAATGGCAAAAATCAATGAATATTGTAAATGCAGAAACAGTAATATCTCCACATTGCAAGGTGCAATTCTGAAATTTTTTGCTTTTTCCTGCTAATCCTAGCATGATAAAGAAGATTCAAAGAGAGTGAGATGCCAGCTCCTTTCATTCAGTCAGTAGCTTCAAACATTTCTGGATGTATTTCAATGGCAAAAATCAATGAATATTGTACATGCACAAACAGTAATATCTCCACATTGCAAGGTGCAATTCTGAATTTTTTTGCTTTTTCTTGTTAATCCTAGCATGACAAAGAAGATTCAAAGAGAGTGAGATGCCAGCTCCTTTCATTCAGTCAGTAGCTTCAAACATTTCTGGTATATGAAAAACATGTTTTTCAATGGCAAAAATCAATGAATATTGTAAATTCACAAACAGTAATATCTCCACATTGCAAGGTGCAATTCTGAAATTTTTTGCTTTTTCCTGCTAATCCTAGCATGATAAAGAAGATTCAAAGAGAGTGAGATGCCAGCTCCTTTCATTCAGTCAGTAGCTTCAAACATTTCTGGACGTTTTTCAATGGCAAAAATCAATGAATATTGTAAATACACAAACAGTAATATCTCCACATCGCAAGGTGCAATTCAGAAATTTTTGGCTTTTTCCTGCTAATCCTAGCATGATAAAGAAGATTCAAAGAGAGTGAGATGCCAGCTCCTTTCATTCAGTCAGTAGCTTCAAACATTTCTGGTATATGAAAAACATGTTTTTCAATGGCAAAAATCAATGAATATTGTAAATGCACAAACAGTAATATCTCCACATTGCACGGTGCAATTCTGAAATTTTTTGCTTTTTCCTGTTAATCCTAGCATGATAAAGAAGATTCAAAGAGAGTGAGATGCCAGCTCCTTTGATTCAGTCAGTAGCTTCAAACATTTCTGGTATATGAAAAACATGTTTTTCAATGGCAAAAATCAATGAATATTGTAAATGCACAAACAGTAATATCTCCACATTGCAAGGTGCAATTCTGAAATTTTTTGCTTTTTCCTGCTAATCCTAGCATGATAAAGAAGATTCAAAGAGAGTGAGATGCCAGCTCCTTTCATTCAGTCAGAAGCTTCAAACATTTCTGGACGTTTTTCAATGGCAAAAATCAATGAATATTGTAAATGCACAAACAGTAATATCTCCACATTGCAAGGTGCAATTCTGAAATTTTTTGCTTTTTCCTGTTAATCCTAGCATGATAAAGAAGATTCAAAGAGAGTGAGATGCCAGCTCCTTTCATTCAGTCAGTAGCTTCAAACATTTCTGGTATATGAAAAACATGTTTTTCAATGGCAAAAATCAATGAATATTGTAAATGCACAAACAGTACTATCTCCACATTGCAAGGTGCAATTCTGAAATTTTTTGCTTTTTCCTGCTAATCCTAGCATGATAAAGAAGATTCAAAGAGAGTGAGATGCCAGCTCCTTTCATTCAGTCAGTAGCTTCAAACATTTCTGGTATATGAATAACATGATGTTTTTCAATGGCAAAAATCAATGAATATTGTAAATGCACAAACAGTAATATCTCCACATTGCAAGGTGCAATTCTGAAATTTTTTGCTTTTTCCTGCTAATCCTAGCATGATAAAGAAGATTCAAAGAGAGTGAGATGCCAGCTCCTTTCATTCAGTCAGTAGCTTCAAACATTTCTGGACGTTTTTCAAGGGCAAAAATCAATGAATATTGTAAATGCACAAACAGTAATATCTCCACATTGCAAGGTGCAATTCTGAAATTTTTTGCTTTTTCCTGTTAATCCTAGCATGATAAAGAAGATTCAAAGAGAGTGAGATGCCAGCTCCTTTCATTCAGTCAGTAGCTTCAAACATTTCTGGTATATGAAAAACATGTTTTTCAATGGCAAAAATCAATGAATATTGTAAATGCACAAACAGTAATATCTCCACATTGCAAGGTGCAATTCTGAAATTTTTTGCTTTTTCCTGCTAATCCTAGCATGATAAAGAAGATTCAAAGAGAGTGAGATGCCAGCTCCTTTCATTCAGTCAGTAGCTTCAAACATTTCTGGATGTTTTTCAATGGCAAAAATCAATGAATATTGTACATGCACAAACAGTAATATCTCCACATTGCAAGGTCCAATTCTGAATTTTTTTGCTTTTTCCTGTTAATCCTAGCATGATAAAGAAGATTCAAAGAGAGTGAGATGCCAGCTCCTTTCATTCAATCAGTAGCTTCAAACATTTCTGGTATATGAAAAACATGTTTTTCAATGGCAAAAATCAATGAATATTGTAAATGCACAAACAGTAATATCTCCACATTGCAAGGTGCAATTCTGAAATTTTTTGCTTTTTCCTGCTAATCCTAGCATGATAAAGAAGATTCAAAGAGAGTGAGATGCCAGCTCCTTTCATTCAGTCAGTAGCTTCAAACATTTCTGGACGTTTTTCAAGGGCAAAAATCAATGAATATTGTAAATGCACAAACAGTAATATCTCCACATTGCAAGGTGCAATTCTGAAATTTTTTGCTTTTTCCTGTTAATCCTAGCATGATAAAGAAGATTCAAAGAGAGTGAGATGCCAGCTCCTTTCATTCAGTCAGTAGCTTCAAACATTTCTGGTATATGAAAAACATGTTTTTCAATGGCAAAAATCAATGAATATTGTAAATGCACAAACAGTAATATCTCCACATTGCAAGGTGCAATTCTGAAATTTTTTGCTTTTTCCTGCTAATCCTAGCATGATAAAGAAGATTCAAAGAGAGTGAGATGCCAGCTCCTTTCATTCAGTCAGTAGCTTCAAACATTTCTGGATGTTTTTCAATGGCAAAAATCAATGAATATTGTACATGCACAAACAGTAATATCTCCACATTGCAAGGTCCAATTCTGAATTTTTTTGCTTTTTCCTGTTAATCCTAGCATGATAAAGAAGATTCAAAGAGAGTGAGATGCCAGCTCCTTTCATTCAATCAGTAGCTTCAAACATTTCTGGTATATGAAAAACATGTTTTTCAATGGCAAAAATCAATGAATATTGTAAATGCACAAACAGTAATATCTCCACATTGCAAGGTGCAATTCTGAAATTTTTTGCTTTTTCCTGCTAATCCTAGCATGATAAAGAAGATTCAAAGAGAGTGAGATGCCAGCTCCTTTCATTCAGTCAGTAGCTTCAAACATTTCTGGACGTTTTTCAATGGCAAAAATCAATGAATATTGTAAATGCACAAACAGTAATATCTCCACATCGCAAGGTGCAATTCAGAAATTTTTGGCTTTTTCCTGCTAATCCTAGCATGATAAAGAAGATTCAAAGAGAGTGAGATGCCAGCTCCTTTCATTCAGTCAGTAGCTTCAAACATTTCTGGTATATGAAAAACATGTTTTTCAATGGCAAAAATCAATGAATATTGTAAATGCACAAACAGTACTATCTCCACATTGCAAGGTGCAATTCTGAAATTTTTTGCTTTTTCCTGCTAATCCTAGCATGATAAAGAAGATTCAAAGAGAGTGAGATGCCAGCTCCTTTCATTCAGTCAGAAGCTTCAAACATTTCTGGACGTTTTTCAATGGCAAAAATCAATGAATATTGTAAATGCACAAACAGTAATATCTCCACATTGCAAGGTGCAATTCTGAAATTTTTTGCTTTTTCCTGCTAATCCTAGCATGATAAAGAAGATTCAAAGAGAGTGAGATGCCAGCTCCTTTCATTCAGTCAGTAGCTTCAAACATTTCTGGTATATGAATAACATGATGTTTTTCAATGGCAAAAATCAATGAATATTGTAAATGCACAAACAGTAATATCTCCACATTGCAAGGTGCAATTCTGAAATTTTTTGCTTTTTCCTGCTAATCCTAGCATGATAAAGAAGATTCAAAGAGAGTGAGATGCCAGCTCCTTTCATTCAGTCAGTAGCTTCAAACATTTCTGGTATATGAAAAACATGTTTTTCAATGGCAAAAATCAATGAATATTGTAAATGCACAAACAGTAATATCTCCACATTGCAAGGTGCAATTCAGAAATTTTTGGCTTTTTCCTGCTAATCCTAGTATGATAAAGAAGATTCAAAGAGAGTGATATGCCAGCTCCTTTCATTCAGTCAGTAGCTTCAAACATTTCTGGTATATGAAAAACATGTTTTTCAATGGCAAAAATCAATGAATATTGTAAATGCACAAACAGTAATATCTCCACATTGCAAGGTGCAATTCTGAAATTTTTTGCTTTTTCCTGCTAATCCTAGCATGATAAAGAAGATTCAAAGAGAGTGAGATGCCAGCTCCTTTCATTCAGTCAGTAGCTTCAAACATTTCTGGACGTTTTTCAATGGCAAAAATCAATGAATATTGTAAATGCACAAACAGTAATATCTCCACATTGCAAGGTGCAATTCTGAAATTTTTTGCTTTTTCCTGTTAATCCTAGCATGATAAAGAAGATTCAAAGAGAGTGAGATGCCAGCTCCTTTCATTCAGTCAGTAGCTTCAAACATTTCTGGTATATGAAAAACATGTTTTTCAATGGCAAAAATCAATGAATATTGTAAATGCACAAACAGTAATATCTCCACATTGCAAGGTGCAATTCTGAAATTTTTTGCTTTTTTCCTGCTAATCCTAGCATGATAAAGAAGATTCAAAGAGAGTGAGATGCCAGCTCCTTTCATTCAGTCAGTAGCTTCAAACATTTCTGGTATATGAAAAACATGTTTTTCAATGGCAAAAATCAATGAATATTGTAAATGCACAAACAGTAATATCTCCACATTGCAAGGTGCAATTCTGAATTTTTTTGCTTTTTCCTGCTAATCCTAGCATGATAAAGAAGATTCAAAGAGAGTGAGATGCCAGCTCCTTTCATTCAGTCAGTAGCTTCAAACATTTCTGGTATATGAATAACATGATGTTTTTCAATGGCAAAAATCAATGAATATTGTAAATGCACAAACAGTAATATCTCCACATTGCAAGGTGCAATTCTGAAATTTTTTGCTTTTTCCTGCTAATCCTAGCATGATAAAGAAGATTCAAAGAGAGTGAGATGCCAGCTCCTTTCATTCAGTCAGTAGCTTCAAACATTTCTGGACGTTTTTCAAGGGCAAAAATCAATGAATATTGTAAATGCACAAACAGTAATATCTCCACATTGCAAGGTGCAATTCTGAAATTTTTTGCTTTTTCCTGTTAATCCTAGCATGATAAAGAAGATTCAAAGAGAGTGAGATGCCAGCTCCTTTCATTCAGTCAGTAGCTTCAAACATTTCTGGTATATGAAAAACATGTTTTTCAATGGCAAAAATCAATGAATATTGTAAATGCACAAACAGTAATATCTCCACATTGCAAGGTGCAATTCTGAAATTTTTTGCTTTTTCCTGCTAATCCTAGCATGATAAAGAAGATTCAAAGAGAGTGAGATGCCAGCTCCTTTCATTCAGTCAGTAGCTTCAAACATTTCTGGTATATGAAAAACATGTTTTTCAATGGCAAAAATCAATGAATATTGTAAATGCACAAACAGTAATATCTCCACATTGCAAGGTGCAATTCTGAAATTTTTTGCTTTTTTCCTGCTAATCCTAGCATGATAAAGAAGATTCAAAGAGAGTGAGATGCCAGCTCCTTTCATTCAGTCAGTAGCTTCAAACATTTCTGGTATATGAAAAACATGTTTTTCAATGGCAAAAATCAATGAATATTGTAAATGCACAAACAGTAATATCTCCACATTGCAAGGTGCAATTCTGAATTTTTTTGCTTTTTCCTGCTAATCCTAGCATGATAAAGAAGATTCAAAGAGAGTGAGATGCCAGCTCCTTTCATTCAGTCAGTAGCTTCAAACATTTCTGGTATATGAATAACATGATGTTTTTCAATGGCAAAAATCAATGAATATTGTAAATGCACAAACAGTAATATCTCCACATTGCAAGGTGCAATTCTGAAATTTTTTGCTTTTTCCTGCTAATCCTAGCATGATAAAGAAGATTCAAAGAGAGTGAGATGCCAGCTCCTTTCATTCAGTCAGTAGCTTCAAACATTTCTGGACGTTTTTCAAGGGCAAAAATCAATGAATATTGTAAATGCACAAACAGTAATATCTCCACATTGCAAGGTGCAATTCTGAAATTTTTTGCTTTTTCCTGTTAATCCTAGCATGATAAAGAAGATTCAAAGAGAGTGAGATGCCAGCTCCTTTCATTCAGTCAGTAGCTTCAAACATTTCTGGTATATGAAAAACATGTTTTTCAATGGCAAAAATCAATGAATATTGTAAATGCACAAACAGTAATATCTCCACATTGCAAGGTGCAATTCTGAAATTTTTTGCTTTTTCCTGCTAATCCTAGCATGATAAAGAAGATTCAAAGAGAGTGAGATGCCAGCTCCTTTCATTCAGTCAGTAGCTTCAAACATTTCTGGTATATGAAAAACATGTTTTTCAATGGCAAAAATCAATGAATATTGTAAATGCACAAACAGTAATATCTCCACATTGCAAGGTGCAATTCAGAAATTTTTGGCTTTTTCCTGCTAATCCTAGTATGATAAAGAAGATTCAAAGAGAGTGAGATGCCAGCTCCTTTCATTCAGTCAGTAGCTTCAAACATTTCTGGTATATGAAAAACATGTTTTTCAATGGCAAAAATCAATGAATATTGTAAATGCACAAACAGTAATATCTCCACATTGCAAGGTGCAATTCTGAAATTTTTTGCTTTTTCCTGCTAATCCTAGCATGATAAAGAAGATTCAAAGAGAGTGAGATGCCAGCTCCTTTCATTCAGTCAGTAGCTTCAAACATTTCTGGACGTTTTTCAATGGCAAAAATCAATGAATATTGTAAATGCACAAACAGTAATATCTCCACATTGCAAGGTGCAATTCTGAAATTTTTTGCTTTTTCCTGTTAATCCTAGCATGATAAAGAAGATTCAAAGAGAGTGAGATGCCAGCTCCTTTCATTCAGTCAGTAGCTTCAAACATTTCTGGTATATGAAAAACATGTTTTTCAATGGCAAAAATCAATGAATATTGTAAATGCACAAACAGTAATATCTCCACATTGCAAGGTGCAATTCTGAAATTTTTTGCTTTTTTCCTGCTAATCCTAGCATGATAAAGAAGATTCAAAGAGAGTGAGATGCCAGCTCCTTTCATTCAGTCAGTAGCTTCAAACATTTCTGGTATATGAAAAACATGTTTTTCAATGGCAAAAATCAATGAATATTGTAAATGCACAAACAGTAATATCTCCACATTGCAAGGTGCAATTCTGAATTTTTTTGCTTTTTCCTGCTAATCCTAGCATGATAAAGAAGATTCAAAGAGAGTGAGATGCCAGCTCCTTTCATTCAGTCAGTAGCTTCAAACATTTCTGGTATATGAATAACATGATGTTTTTCAATGGCAAAAATCAATGAATATTGTAAATGCACAAACAGTAATATCTCCACATTGCAAGGTGCAATTCTGAAATTTTTTGCTTTTTCCTGCTAATCCTAGCATGATAAAGAAGATTCAAAGAGAGTGAGATGCCATCTCCTTTCATTCAGTCAGTAGCTTCAAACATTTCTGGACGTTTTTCAAGGGCAAAAATCAATGAATATTGTAAATGCACAAACAGTAATATCTCCACATTGCAAGGTGCAATTCTGAAATTTTTTGCTTTTTCCTGTTAATCCTAGCATGATAAAGAAGATTCAAAGAGAGTGAGATGCCAGCTCCTTTCATTCAGTCAGTAGCTTCAAACATTTCTGGTATATGAAAAACATGTTTTTCAATGGCAAAAATCAATGAATATTGTAAATGCACAAACAGTAATATCTCCACATTGCAAGGTGCAATTCTGAAATTTTTTGCTTTTTCCTGCTAATCCTAGCATGATAAAGAAGATTCAAAGAGAGTGAGATGCCAGCTCCTTTCATTCAGTCAGTAGCTTCAAACATTTCTGGATGTTTTTCAATGGCAAAAATCAATGAATATTGTACATGCACAAACAGTAATATCTCCACATTGCAAGGTGCAATTCTGAATTTTTTTGCTTTTTCCTGTTAATCCTAGCATGATAAAGAAGATTCAAAGAGAGTGAGATGCCAGCTCCTTTCATTCAGTCAGTAGCTTCAAACATTTCTGGTATATGAAAAACATGTTTTTCAATGGCAAAAATCAATGAATATTGTAAATGCACAAACAGTAATATCTCCACATTGCAAGGTGCAATTCTGAAATTTTTTGCTTTTTCCTGCTAATCCTAGCATGATAAAGAAGATTCAAAGAGAGTGAGATGCCAGCTCCTTTCATTCAGTCAGTAGCTTCAAACATTTCTGGACGTTTTTCAATGGCAAAAATCAATGAATATTGTAAATGCACAAACAGTAATATCTCCACATTGCAAGGTGCAATTCAGAAATTTTTGGCTTTTTCCTGCTAATCCTAGCATGATAAAGAAGATTCAAAGAGAGTGAGATGCCAGCTCCTTTCATTCAGTCAGTAGCTTCAAACATTTCTGGTATATGAAAAACATGTTTTTCAATGGCAAAAATCAATGAATATTGTAAATGCACAAACAGTAATATCTCCACATTGCAAGGTGCAATTCTGAAATTTTTTGCTTTTTCCTGTTAATCCTAGCATGATAAAGAAGATTCAAAGAGAGTGAGATGCCAGCTCCTTTCATTCAGTCAGTAGCTTCAAACATTTCTGGTATATGAAAAACATGTTTTTCAATGGCAAAAATCAATGAATATTGTAAATGCACAAACAGTAATATCTCCACATTGCAAGGTGCAATTCTGAAATTTTTTGCTTTTTCCTGCTAATCCTAGCATGGTAAAGAAGATTCAAAGAGAGTGAGATGCCAGCTCCTTTCATTCAGTCAGAAGCTTCAAACATTTCTGGACGTTTTTCAATGGCAAAAATCAATGAATATTGTAAATGCACAAACAGTAATATCTCCACATTGCAAGGTGCAATTCTGAAATTTTTTGCTTTTTCCTGTTAATCCTAGCATGATAAAGAAGATTCAAAGAGAGTGAGATGCCAGCTCCTTTCATTCAGTCAGTAGCTTCAAACATTTCTGGTATATGAAAAACATGTTTTTCAATGGCAAAAATCAATGAATATTGTAAATGCACAAACAGTAATATCTCCACATTGCAAGGTGCAATTCTGAAATTTTTTGCTTTTTCCTGCTAATCCTAGCATGATAAAGAAGATTCAAAGAGAGTGAGATGCCAGCTCCTTTCATTCAGTCAGTAGCTTCAAACATTTCTGGTATATGAAAAACATGTTTTTCAATGGCAAAAATCAATGAATATTGTAAATGCACAAACAGTAATATCTCCACATTGCAAGGTGCAATTCTGAAATTTTTTGCTTTTTCCTGCTAATCCTAGCATGATAAAGAAGATTCAAAGAGAGTGAGATGCCAGCTCCTTTCATTCAGTCAGTAGCTTCAAACATTTCTGGTATATGAATAACATGATGTTTTTCAATGGCAAAAATCAATGAATATTGTAAATGCACAAACAGTAATATCTCCACATTGCAAGGTGCAATTCTGAAATTTTTTGCTTTTTCCTGCTAATCCTAGCATGATAAAGAAGATTCAAAGAGAGTGAGATGCCAGCTCCTTTCATTCAGTCAGTAGCTTCAAACATTTCTGGACGTTTTTCAATGGCAAAAATCAATGAATATTGTAAATGCACAAACAGTAATATCTCCACATTGCAAGGTGCAATTCTGAAATTTTTTGCTTTTTCCTGTTAATCCTAGCATGATAAAGAAGATTCAAAGAGAGTGAGATGCCAGCTCCTTTCATTCAGTCAGTAGCTTCAAACATTTCTGGTATATGAAAAACATGTTTTTCAATGGCAAAAATCAATGAATATTGTAAATGCACAAACAGTAATATCTCCACATTGCAAGGTGCAATTCTGAAATTTTTTGCTTTTTCCTGCTAATCCTAGCATGATAAAGAAGATTCAAAGAGAGTGAGATGCCAGCTCCTTTCATTCAGTCAGTAGCTTCAAACATTTCTGGACGTTTTTCAATGGCAAAAATCAATGAATATTGTAAATGCACAAACAGTAATATCTCCACATTGCAAGGTGCAATTCTGAAATTTTTTGCTTTTTCCTGTTAATCCTAGCATGATAAAGAAGATTCAAAGAGAGTGAGATGCCAGCTCCTTTCATTCAGTCAGTAGCTTCAAACATTTCTGGTATATGAAAAACATGTTTTTCAATGGCAAAAATCAATGAATATTGTAAATGCACAAACAGTAATATCTCCACATTGCAAGGTGCAATTCTGAAATTTTTTGCTTTTTCCTGCTAATCCTAGCATGATAAAGAAGATTCAAAGAGAGTGAGATGCCATCTCCTTTCATTCAGTCAGTAGCTTCAAACATTTCTGGACGTTTTTCAATGGCAAAAATCAATGAATATTGTAAATGCACAAACAGTAATATCTCCACATTGCAAGGTGCAATTCTGAAATTTTTTGCTTTTTCCTGTTAATCCTAGCATGATAAAGAAGATTCAAAGAGAGTGAGATGCCAGCTCCTTTCATTCAGTCAGTAGCTTCAAACATTTCTGGTATATGAAAAACATGTTTTTCAATGGCAAAAATCAATGAATATTGTAAATGCACAAACAGTAATATCTCCACATTGCAAGGTGCAATTCTGAAATTTTTTGCTTTTTCCTGCTAATCCTAGCATGATAAAGAAGATTCAAAGAGGGTGAGATGCCAGCTCCTTTCAGTCAGTAGCTTCAAACATTTCTGGTATATGAAAAACATGTTTTTCAATGGCAAAAATCAATGAATATTGTAAATGCACAAACAGTAATATCTCCACATTGCAAGGTGCAATTCTGAAATTTTTTGCTTTTTCCTGCTAATCCTAGCATGATAAAGAAGATTCAAAGAGAGTGAGATGCCAGCTCCTTTCATTCAGTCAGTAGCTTCAAACATTTCTGGACGTTTTTCAATGGCAAAAATCAATGAATATTGTAAATGCACAAACAGTAATATCTCCACATTACAAGGTGCAATTCTGAAATTTTTTGCTTTTTCCTGTTAATCCTAGCATGATAAAGAAGATTCAAAGAGAGTGAGATGCCAGCTCCTTTCATTCAGTCAGTAGCTTCAAACATTTCTGGTATATGAAAAACATGTTTTTCAATGGCAAAAATCAATGAATATTGTAAATGCACAAAGAGTAATATCTCCACATTGCAAGGTGCAATTCTGAAATTTTTTGCTTTTTCCTGCTAATCCTAGCATGATAAAGAAGATTCAAAGAGAGTGAGATGCCAGCTCCTTTCATTCAGTCAGTAGCTTCAAACATTTCTGGACATTTTTCAATGGCAAAAATCAATGAATATTGTAAATGCACAAACAGTAATGTCTCCACATTGCAAGGTGCAATTCTGAAATTTTTTGCTTTTTCCTGTTAATCCTAGCATGATAAAGAAGATTCAAAGAGAGTGAGATGCCAGCTCCTTTCATTCAGTCAGTAGCTTCAAACATTTCTGGTATATGAAAAACATGTTTTTCAATGGCAAAAATCAATGAATATTGTAAATGCACAAACAGTAATATCTCCACATTGCAAGGTGCAATTCTGAAATTTTTTGCTTTTTCCTGCTAATCCTAGCATGATAAAGAAGATTCAAAGAGAGTGAGATGCCAGCTCCTTTCATTCAGTCAGTAGCTTCAAACATTTCTGGACGTTTTTCAATGGCAAAAATCAATGAATATTGTAAATGCACAAACAGTAATATCTCCACATTGCAAGGTGCAATTCAGAAATTTTTGGCTTTTTCCTGCTAATCCTAGCATGATAAAGAAGATTCAAAGAGAGTGAGATGCCAGCTCCTTTCATTCAGTCAGTAGCTTCAAGCATTTCTGGTATATGAAAAACATGTTTTTCAATGGCAAAAATCAATGAATATTGTAAATGCACAAACAGTAATATCTCCACATTGCAAGGTGCAATTCTGAAATTTTTTGCTTTTTCCTGATAATCCTAGCATGATAAAGAAGATTCAAAGAGAGTGAGATGCCAGCTCCTTTCATTCAGTCAGTAGCTTCAAACATTTCTGGACGTTTTTCAATGGCAAAAATCAATGAATATTGTAAATGCACAAACAGTAATATCTCCACATTGCAAGGTGCAATTCTGAAATTTTTTGCTTTTTCCTGTTAATCCTAGCTTGATAAAGAAGATTCAAAGAGAGTGAGATGCCAGCTCCTTTCATTCAGTCAGTAGCTTCAAACATTTCTGGTATATGAAAAACATGTTTTTCAATGGCAAAAATCAATGAATATTGTAAATGCACAAACAGTAATATCTCCACATTGCAAGGTGCAATTCTGAAATTTTTTGCTTTTTCCTGCTAATCCTAGCATGATAAAGAAGATTCAAAGAGAGTGAGATGCCAGCTCCTTTCATTCAGTCAGTAGCTTCAAACATTTCTGGTATATGAAAAACATGTTTTTCAATGGCAAAAATCAATGAATATTGTAAATGCACAAACAGTAATATCTCCACATTGCAAGGTGCAATTCTGAAATTTTTTGCTTTTTCCTGCTAATCCTAGCATGATAAAGAAGATTCAAAGAGAGTGAGATGCCAGCTCCTTTCATTCAGTCAGTAGCTTCAAACATTTCTGGTATATGAATAACATGATGTTTTTCAATGGCAAAAATCAATGAATATTGTAAATGCACAAACAGTAATATCTCCACATTGCAAGGTGCAATTCTGAAATTTTTTGCTTTTTCCTGCTAATCCTAGCATGATAAAGAAGATTCAAAGAGAGTGAGATGCCAGCTCCTTTCATTCAGTCAGTAGCTTCAAACATTTCTGGACGTTTTTCAATGGCAAAAATCAATGAATATTGTAAATGCACAAACAGTAATATCTCCACATTGCAAGGTGCAATTCTGAAATTTTTTGCTTTTTCCTGCTAATCCTAGCATGATAAAGAAGATTCAAAGAGAGTGAGATGCCAGCTCCTTTCATTCCGTCAGTAGCTTCAAACATTTCTGGTATATGAAAAACATGTTTTTCAATGGCAAAAATCAATGAATATTGTAAATGCACAAACAGTAATATCTCCACATTGCAAGGTGCAATTCTGAAATTTTTTGCTTTTTCCTGCTAATCCTAGCATGATAAAGAAGATTCAAAGAGAGTGAGATGCCAGCTCCTTTCATTCAGTCAGTAGCTTCAAACATTTCTGGTATATGAAAAACATGTTTTTCAATGGCAAAAATCAATGAATATTGTAAATGCACAAACAGTAATATCTCCACATTGCAAGGTGCAATTCTGAAATTTTTTGCTTTTTCCTGCTAATCCTAGCATGATAAAGAAGATTAAAAGAGAGTGAGATGCCAGCTCCTTTCATTCAGTCAGTAGCTTCAAACATTTCTGGACGTTTTTCAATGGCAAAAATCAATGAATATTGTAAATGCACAAACAGTAATATCTCCACATTGCAAGGTGCAATTCAGAAATTTTTGGCTTTTTCCTGCTAATCCTAGCATGATAAAGAAGATTCAAAGAGAGTGAGATGCCAGCTCCTTTCATTCAGTCAGTAGCTTCAAACATTTCTGGTATATGAAAAACATGTTTTTCAATGGCAAAAATTAATGAATATTGTAAATGCACAAACAGTAATATCTCCACATTGCAAGGTGCAATTCTGAAATTTTTTGCTTTTTCCTGCTAATCCTAGCATGATAAAGAAGATTCAAAGAGAGTGAGATGCCAGCTCCTTTCATTCAGTCAGTAGCTTCAAACATTTCTGGACGTTTTTCAATGGCAAAAATCAATGAATATTGTAAATGCACAAACAGTAATATCTCCACATTGCAAGGTGCAATTCTGAAATTTTTTGCTTTTTCCTGTTAATCCTAGCATGATAAAGAAGATTCAAAGAGAGTGAGATGCCAGATCCTTTCATTCAGTCAGTAGCTTCAAACATTTCTGGTATATGAAAAACATGTTTTTCAATGGCAAAAATCAATGAATATTGTAAATGCACAAACAGTAATATCTCCACATTGCAAGGTGCATTTCTGAAATTTTTTGCTTTTTCCTGCTAATCCTAGCATGATAAAGAAGATTCAAAGAGAGTGAGATGCCAGCTCCTTTCATTCAGTCAGTAGCTTCAAACATTTCTGGACGTTTTTCAATGGCAAAAATCAATGAATATTGTAAATGCACAAACAGTAATATCTCCACATTGCTAGGTGCAATTCTGAAATTTTTTGCTTTTTCCTGTTAATCCTAGCATGATAAAGAAGATTCAAAGAGAGTGAGATGCCAGCTCCTTTCATTCAGTCAGTAGCTTCAAACATTTCTGGTATATGAAAAACATGTTTTTCAATGGCAAAAATCAATGAATATTGTAAATGCACAAACAGTAATATCTCCACATTGCAAGGTGCAATTCTGAAATTTTTTGCTTTTTCCTGCTAATCCTAGCATGATAAAGAAGATTCAAAGAGAGTGAGATGCCAGCTCCTTTCATTCAGTCAGTAGCTTCAAACATTTCTGGTATATGAAAAACATGTTTTTCAATGGCAAAAATCAATGAATATTGTAAATGCACAAACAGTAATATCTCCACATTGCAAGGTGCAATTCTGAAATTTTTTGCTTTTTCCTGCTAATCCTAGCATGATAAAGAAGATTCAAAGAGAGTGAGATTCCAGCTCCTTTCATACAGTCAGTAGCTTCAAACATTTCTGGTATATGAATAACATGATGTTTTTCAATGGCAAAAATCAATGAATATTGTAAATGCACAAACAGTAATATCTCCACATTGCAAGGTGCAATTCTGAAATTTTTTGCTTTTTCCTGCTAATCCTAGCATGATAAAGAAGATTCAAAGAGAGTGAGATGCCAGCTCCTTTCATTCAGTCAGTAGCTTCAAACATTTCTGGACGTTTTTCAATGGCAAAAATCAATGAATATTGTAAATGCACAAACAGTAATATCTCCACATTGCAAGGTGCAATTCTGAAATTTTTTGCTTTTTCCTGCTAATCCTAGCATGATAAAGAAGATTCAAAGAGAGTGAGATGCCAGCTCCTTTCATTCCGTCAGTAGCTTCAAACATTTCTGGTATATGAAAAACATGTTTTTCAATGGCAAAAATCAATGAATATTGTAAATGCACAAACAGTAATATCTCCACATTGCAAGGTGCAATTCTGAAATTTTTTGCTTTTTCCTGCTAATCCTAGCATGATAAAGAAGATTCAAAGAGAGTGAGATGCCAGCTCCTTTCATTCAGTCAGTAGCTTCAAACATTTCTGGACGTTTTTCAATGGCAAAAATTAATGAATATTGTAAATGCACAAACAGTAATATCTCCACATTGCAAGGTGCAATTCTGAAATTTTTTGCTTTTTCCTGTTAATCCTAGCATGATAAAGAAGATTCAAAGAGAGTGAGATGCCAGCTCCTTTCATTCAGTCAGTAGCTTCAAATATTTCTGGTATATGAAAAACATGTTTTTCAATGGCAAAAATCAATGAATATTGTAAATGCACAAACAGTAATATCTTCACATTGCAAGGTGCAATTCTGAAATTTTTTGCTTTTTCCTGCTAATCCTAGCATGATAAAGAAGATTCAAAGAGAGTGAGATGCCAGCTCCTTTCATTCAGTCAGTAGCTTCAAACATTTCTGGACGTTTTTCAATGGCAAAAATCAATGAATATTGTAAATGCACAAACAGTAATATCTCCACATTGCAAGGTGCAATTCTGAAATTTTTTGCTTTTTCCTGTTAATCCTAGCATGATAAAGAAGATTTATAGAGAGTGAGATGCCAGCTTCTTTCATTCAGTCAGTAGCTTCAAACATTTCTGGTATATGAAAAACATGTTTTTCAATGGCAAAAATCAATGAATATTGTAAATGCACAAACAGTAATATCTCCACATTGCAAGGTGCAATTCTGAAATTTTTTGCTTTTTCCTGCTAATCCTAGCATGATAAAGAAGATTAAAAGAAAGTGAGATGCCAGCTCCTTTCATTCCGTCAGTAGCTTCAAACATTTCTGGTATATGAAAAACATGTTTTTCAATGGCAAAAATCAATGAATATTGTAAATGCACAAACAGTAATATCTCCACATTGCAAGGTGCAATTCTGAAATTTTTTGCTTTTTCCTGCTAATCCTAGCATGATAAAGAAGATTCAAAGAGAGTGAGATGCCAGCTCCTTTCATTCAGTCAGTAGCTTCAAACATTTCTGGACGTTTTTCAATGGCAAAAATTAATGAATATTGTAAATGCACAAACAGTAATATCTCCACATTGCAAGGTGCAATTCTGAAATTTTTTGCTTTTTCCTGCTAATCCTAGCATGATAAAGAAGATTCAAAGAGAGTGAGATGCCAGCTCCTTTCATTCCGTCAGTAGCTTCAAACATTTCTGGTATATGAAAAACATGTTTTTCAATGGCAAAAATCAATGAATATTGTAAATGCACAAACAGTAATATCTCCACATTGCAAGGTGCAATTCTGAAATTTTTTGCTTTTTCCTGCTAATCCTAGCATGATAAAGAAGATTCAAAGAGAGTGAGATGCCAGCTCCTTTCATTCAGTCAGTAGCTTCAAACATTTCTGGTATATGAAAAACATGTTTTTCAATGGCAAAAATCAATGAATATTGTAAATGCACAAACAGTAATATCTCCACATTGCAAGGTGCAATTCTGAAATTTTTTGCTTTTTCCTGCTAATCCTAGCATGATAAAGAAGATTCAAAGAGAGTGAGATGCCAGCTCCTTTCATTCAGTCAGTAGCTTCAAACATTTCTGGACGTTTTTCAATGGCAAAAATCAATGAATATTGTAAATGCACAAACAGTAATATCTCCACATTGCAAGGTGCAATTCAGAAATTTTTGGCTTTTTCCTGCTAATCCTAGCATGATAAAGAAGATTCAAAGAGAGTGAGATGCCAGCTCCTTTCATTCAGTCAGTAGCTTCAAACATTTCTGGTATATGAAAAACATGTTTTTCAATTTTCAAAAATTAATGAATATTGTAAATGCACAAACAGTAATATCTCCACATTGCAAGGTGCAATTCTGAAATTTTTTGCTTTTTCCTGCTAATCCTAGCATGATAAAGAAGATTCAAAGAGAGTGAGATGCCAGCTCCTTTCATTCAGTCAGTAGCTTCAAACATTTCTGGACGTTTTTCAATGGCAAAAATCAATGAATATTGTAAATGCACAAACAGTAATATCTCCACATTGCAAGGTGCAATTCTGAAATTTTTTGCTTTTTCCTGTTAATCCTAGCATGATAAAGAAGATTCAAAGAGAGTGAGATGCCAGATCCTTTCATTCAGTCAGTAGCTTCAAACATTTCTGGTATATGAAAAACATGTTTTTCAATGGCAAAAATCAATGAATATTGTAAATGCACAAACAGTAATATCTCCACATTGCAAGGTGCATTTCTGAAATTTTTTGCTTTTTCCTGCTAATCCTAGCATGATAAAGAAGATTCAAAGAGAGTGAGATGCCAGCTCCTTTCATTCAGTCAGTAGCTTCAAACATTTCTGGACGTTTTTCAATGGCAAAAATCAATGAATATTGTAAATGCACAAACAGTAATATCTCCACATTGCTAGGTGCAATTCTGAAATTTTTTGCTTTTTCCTGTTAATCCTAGCATGATAAAGAAGATTCAAAGAGAGTGAGATGCCAGCTCCTTTCATTCAGTCAGTAGCTTCAAACATTTCTGGTATATGAAAAACATGTTTTTCAATGGCAAAAATCAATGAATATTGTAAATGCACAAACAGTAATATCTCCACATTGCAAGGTGCAATTCTGAAATTTTTTGCTTTTTCCTGCTAATCCTAGCATGATAAAGAAGATTCAAAGAGAGTGAGATGCCAGCTCCTTTCATTCAGTCAGTAGCTTCAAACATTTCTGGTATATGAAAAACATGTTTTTCAATGGCAAAAATCAATGAATATTGTAAATGCACAAACAGTAATATCTCCACATTGCAAGGTGCAATTCTGAAATTTTTTGCTTTTTCCTGCTAATCCTAGCATGATAAAGAAGATTCAAAGAGAGTGAGATGCCAGCTCCTTTCATACAGTCAGTAGCTTCAAACATTTCTGGTATATGAATAACATGATGTTTTTCAATGGCAAAAATCAATGAATATTGTAAATGCACAAACAGTAATATCTCCACATTGCAAGGTGCAATTCTGAAATTTTTTGCTTTTTCCTGCTAATCCTAGCATGATAAAGAAGATTCAAAGAGAGTGAGATGCCAGCTCCTTTCATTCAGTCAGTAGCTTCAAACATTTCTGGACGTTTTTCAATGGCAAAAATCAATGAATATTGTAAATGCACAAACAGTAATATCTCCACATTGCAAGGTGCAATTCTGAAATTTTTTGCTTTTTCCTGCTAATCCTAGCATGATAAAGAAGATTCAAAGAGAGTGAGATGCCAGCTCCTTTCATTCCGTCAGTAGCTTCAAACATTTCTGGTATATGAAAAACATGTTTTTCAATGGCAAAAATCAATGAATATTGTAAATGCACAAACAGTAATATCTCCACATTGCAAGGTGCAATTCTGAAATTTTTTGCTTTTTCCTGCTAATCCTAGCATGATAAAGAAGATTCAAAGAGTGTGAGATGCCAGCTCCTTTCATTCAGTCAGTAGCTTCAAACATTTCTGGACGTTTTTCAATGGCAAAAATTAATGAATATTGTAAATGCACAAACAGTAATATCTCCACATTGCAAGGTGCAATTCTGAAATTTTTTGCTTTTTCCTGTTAATCCTAGCATGATAAAGAAGATTCAAAGAGAGTGAGATGCCAGCTCCTTTCATTCAGTCAGTAGCTTCAAATATTTCTGGTATATGAAAAACATGTTTTTCAATGGCAAAAATCAATGAATATTGTAAATGCACAAACAGTAATATCTTCACATTGCAAGGTGCAATTCTGAAATTTTTTGCTTTTTCCTGCTAATCCTAGCATGATAAAGAAGATTCAAAGAGAGTGAGATGCCAGCTCCTTTCATTCAGTCAGTAGCTTCAAACATTTCTGGACGTTTTTCAATGGCAAAAATCAATGAATATTGTAAATGCACAAACAGTAATATCTCCACATTGCAAGGTGCAATTCAGAAATTTTTGGCTTTTTCCTGCTAATCCTAGCATGATAAAGAAGATTCAAAGAGAGTGAGATGCCAGCTCCTTTCATTCAGTCAGTAGCTTCAAACATTTCTGGTATATGAAAAACATGTTTTTCAATGGCAAAAATTAATGAATATTGTAAATGCACAAACAGTAATATCTCCACATTGCAAGGTGCAATTCTGAAATTTTTTGCTTTTTCCTGCTAATCCTAGCATGATAAAGAAGATTCAAAGAGAGTGAGATGCCAGCTCCTTTCATTCAGTCAGTAGCTTCAAACATTTCTGGACGTTTTTCAATGGCAAAAATCAATGAATATTGTAAATGCACAAACAGTAATATCTCCACATTGCAAGGTGCAATTCTGAAATTTTTTGCTTTTTCCTGTTAATCCTAGCATGATAAAGAAGATTCAAAGAGAGTGAGATGCCAGATCCTTTCATTCAGTCAGTAGCTTCAAACATTTCTGGTATATGAAAAACATGTTTTTCAATGGCAAAAATCAATGAATATTGTAAATGCACAAACAGTAATATCTCCACATTGCAAGGTGCATTTCTGAAATTTTTTGCTTTTTCCTGCTAATCCTAGCATGATAAAGAAGATTCAAAGAGAGTGAGATGCCAGCTCCTTTCATTCAGTCAGTAGCTTCAAACATTTCTGGACGTTTTTCAATGGCAAAAATCAATGAATATTGTAAATGCACAAACAGTAATATCTCCACATTGCTAGGTGCAATTCTGAAATTTTTTGCTTTTTCCTGTTAATCCTAGCATGATAAAGAAGATTCAAAGAGAGTGAGATGCCAGCTCCTTTCATTCAGTCAGTAGCTTCAAACATTTCTGGTATATGAAAAACATGTTTTTCAATGGCAAAAATCAATGAATATTGTAAATGCACAAACAGTAATATCTCCACATTGCAAGGTGCAATTCTGAAATTTTTTGCTTTTTCCTGCTAATCCTAGCATGATAAAGAAGATTCAAAGAGAGTGAGATGCCAGCTCCTTTCATTCAGTCAGTAGCTTCAAACATTTCTGGTATATGAAAAACATGTTTTTCAATGGCAAAAATCAATGAATATTGTAAATGCACAAACAGTAATATCTCCACATTGCAAGGTGCAATTCTGAAATTTTTTGCTTTTTCCTGCTAATCCTAGCATGATAAAGAAGATTCAAAGAGAGTGAGATGCCAGCTCCTTTCATACAGTCAGTAGCTTCAAACATTTCTGGTATATGAATAACATGATGTTTTTCAATGGCAAAAATCAATGAATATTGTAAATGCACAAACAGTAATATCTCCACATTGCAAGGTGCAATTCTGAAATTTTTTGCTTTTTCCTGCTAATCCTAGCATGATAAAGAAGATTCAAAGAGAGTGAGATGCCAGCTCCTTTCATTCAGTCAGTAGCTTCAAACATTTCTGGACGTTTTTCAATGGCAAAAATCAATGAATATTGTAAATGCACAAACAGTAATATCTCCACATTGCAAGGTGCAATTCTGAAATTTTTTGCTTTTTCCTGCTAATCCTAGCATGATAAAGAAGATTCAAAGAGAGTGAGATGCCAGCTCCTTTCATTCCGTCAGTAGCTTCAAACATTTCTGGTATATGAAAAACATGTTTTTCAATGGCAAAAATCAATGAATATTGTAAATGCACAAACAGTAATATCTCCACATTGCAAGGTGCAATTCTGAAATTTTTTGCTTTTTCCTGCTAATCCTAGCATGATAAAGAAGATTCAAAGAGAGTGAGATGCCAGCTCCTTTCATTCAGTCAGTAGCTTCAAACATTTCTGGACGTTTTTCAATGGCAAAATTTAATGAATATTGTAAATGCACAAACAGTAATATCTCCACATTGCAAGGTGCAATTCTGAAATTTTTTGCTTTTTCCTGTTAATCCTAGCATGATAAAGAAGATTCAAAGAGAGTGAGATGCCAGCTCCTTTCATTCAGTCAGTAGCTTCAAATATTTCTGGTATATGAAAAACATGTTTTTCAATGGCAAAAATCAATGAATATTGTAAATGCACAAACAGTAATATCTTCACATTGCAAGGTGCAATTCTGAAATTTTTTGCTTTTTCCTGCTAATCCTAGCATGATAAAGAAGATTCAAAGAGAGTAAGATGCCAGCTCCTTTCATTCAGTCAGTAGCTTCAAACATTTCTGGACGTTTTTCAATGGCAAAAATCAATGAATATTGTAAATGCACAAACAGTAATATCTCCACATTGCAAGGTGCAATTCTGAAATTTTTTGCTTTTTCCTGTTAATCCTAGCATGATAAAGAAGATTTATAGAGAGTGAGATGCCAGCTTCTTTCATTCAGTCAGTAGCTTCAAACATTTCTGGTATATGAAAAACATGTTTTTCAATGGCAAAAATCAATGAATATTGTAAATGCACAAACAGTAATATCTCCACATTTCAAGGTGCAATTCTGAAATTTTTTGCTTTTTCCTGCTAATCCTAGCATGATAAAGAAGATTAAAAGAAAGTGAGATGCCAGCTCCTTTCATTCCGTCAGTAGCTTCAAACATTTCTGGTATATGAAAAACATGTTTTTCAATGGCAAAAATCAATGAATATTGTAAATGCACAAACAGTAATATCTCCACATTGCAAGGTGCAATTCTGAAATTTTTTGCTTTTTCCTGCTAATCCTAGCATGATAAAGAAGATTCAAAGAGAGTGAGATGCCAGCTCCTTTCATTCAGTCAGTAGCTTCAAACATTTCTGGACGTTTTTCAATGGCAAAAATTAATGAATATTGTAAATGCACAAACAGTAATATCTCCACATTGCAAGGTGCAATTCTGAAATTTTTTGCTTTTTCCTGTTAATCCTAGCATGATAAAGAAGATTCAAAGAGAGTGAGATGCCAGCTCCTTTCATTCAGTCAGTAGCTTCAAACATTTCTGGTATATGAAAAACATGTTTTTCAATGGCAAAAATCAATGAATATTGTAAATGCACAAACAGTAATATCTCCACATTGCAAGGTGCAATTCTGAAATTTTTTGCTTTTTCCTGCTAATCCTAGCATGATAAAGAAGATTCAAAGAGAGTGAGATGCCAGCTCCTTTCATTCAGTCAGTAGCTTCAAACATTTCTGGACGTTTTTCAATGGCAAAAATCAATGAATATTGTAAATGCACAAACAGTAATATCTCCACATTGCAAGGTGCAATTCAGAAATTTTTGGCTTTTTCCTGCTAATCCTAGCATGATAAAGAAGATTCAAAGAGAGTGAGATGCCAGCTCCTTTCATTCAGTCAGTAGCTTCAAACATTTCTGGTATATGAAAAACATGTTTTTCAATGGCAAAAATCAATGAATATTGTAAATGCACAAACAGTAATATCTCCACATTGCAAGGTGCAATTCTGAAATTTTTTGCTTTTTCCTGCTAATCCTAGCATGATAAAGAAGATTCAAAGAGAGTGAGATGCCAGCTCCTTTCATTCAGTCAGTAGCTTCAAACATTTCTGGTATATGAAAAACATGTTTTTCAATGGCAAAAATCAATGAATATTGTAAATGCACAAACAGTAATATCTCCACATTGCAAGGTGCAATTCTGAAATTTTTTGCTTTTTCCTGCTAATCCTAGCATGATAAAGAAGATTCAAAGAGAGTGAGATGCCAGCTCCTTTCATTCAGTCAGTAGCTTCAAACATTTCTGGTATATGAATAACATGATGTTTTTCAATGGCAAAAATCAATGAATATTGTAAATGCACAAACAGTAATATCTCCACATTGCAAGGTGCAATTCTGAAATTTTTTGCTTTTTCCTGCTAATCCTAGTATGATAAAGAAGATTCAAAGAGAGTGAGATGCCAGCTCCTTTCATTCAGTCAGTAGCTTCAAACATTTCTGGACGTTTTTCAATGGCAAAAATCAATGAATATTGTAAATGCACAAACAGTAATATCTCCACATTGCAAGGTGCAATTCAGAAATTTTTGGCTTTTTCCTGCTAATCCTAGCATGATAAAGAAGATTCAAAGAGAGTGAGATGCCAGCTCCTTTCATTCAGTCAGTAGCTTCAAACATTTCTGGTATATGAAAAACATGTTTTTCAATGGCAAAAATCAATGAATATCGTAAATGCACAAACAGTAATATCTCCACATTGCAAGGTGCAATTCTGAAATTTTTTGCTTTTTCCTGCTAATCCTAGCATGATAAAGAAGATTCAAAGAGAGTGAGATGCCAGCTCCTTTCATTCAGTCAGTAGCTTCAAACATTTCTGGACGTTTTTCAATGGCAAAAATCAATGAATATTGTAAATGCACAAACAGTAATATCTCCACATTGCAAGGTGCAATTCTGAAATTTTTTGCTTTTTCCTGTTAATCCTAGCATGATAAAGAAGTTTCAAAGAGAGTGAGATGCCAGCTCCTTTCATTCAGTCAGTAGCTTCAAACATTTCTGGTATATGAAAAACATGTTTTTCAATGGCAAAAATCAATGAATATTGTAAATGCACAAACAGTAATATCTCCACATTGCAAGGTGCAATTCTGAAATTTTTTGCTTTTTCCTGCTAATCCTAGCATGATAAAAAAGATTCAAAGAGAGTGAGATGCCAGCTCCTTTCATTCAGTCAGTAGCTTCAAACATTTCTGGACGTTTTTCAATGGCAAAAATCAATGAATATTGTAAATGCACAAACAGTAATATCTCCACATTGCAAGGTGCAATTCTGAAATTTTTTGCTTTTTCCTGTTAATCCTAGCATGATAAAGAAGATTCAAAGAGAGTGAGATGCCAGCTCCTTTCATTCAGTCAGTAGCTTCAAACATTTCTGGTATATGAAAAACATGTTTTTCAATGGCAAAAATCAATGAATATTGTAAATGCACAAACAGTAATATCTCCACATTGCAAGGTGCAATTCTGAAATTTTTTGCTTTTTCCTGCTAATCCTAGCATGATAAAGAAGATTCAAAGAGAGTGAGATGCCAGCTCCTTTCATTCAGTCAGTAGCTTCAAACATTTCTGGACGTTTTTCAATGGCAAAAATCAATGAATATTGTAAATGCACAAACAGTAATATCTCCACATTGCAAGGTGCAATTCTGAATTTTTTTTTCTTTTTCCTGTTAATCCTAGCATGATAAAGAAGATTCATAGAGAGTGAGATGCCAGCTCCTTTCATTCAGTCAGTAGCTTCAAACATTTCTGGTATATGAAAAACATGTTTTTCAATGGCAAAAATCAATGAATATTGTAAATGCACAAACAGTAATATCTCCACATTGCAAGGTGCAATTCTGAAATTTTTTGCTTTTTCCTGCTAATCCTAGCATGATAAAGAAGATTCAAAGAGAGTGAGATGCCAGCTCCTTTCATTCCGTCAGTAGCTTCAAACATTTCTGGTATATGAAAAACATGTTTTTCAATGGCAAAAATCAATGAATATTGTAAATGCACAAACAGTAATATCTCCACATTGCAAGGTGCAATTCTGAAATTGTTTGCTTTTTCCTGCTAATCCTAGCATGATAAAGAAGATTCAAAGAGAGTGAGATGCCAGCTCCTTTCATTCAGTCAGTAGCTTCAAACATTTCTGGACGTTTTTCAATGGCAAAAATTAATGAATATTGTAAATGCACAAACAGTAATATCTCCACATTGCAAGGTGCAATTCTGAAATTTTTTGCTTTTTCCTGTTAATCCTAGCATGATAAAGAAGATTCAAAGAGAGTGAGATGCCAGCTCCTTTCATTCAGTCAGTAGCTTCAAACATTTCTGGTATATGAAAAACATGTTTTTCAATGGCAAAAATCAATGAATATTGTAAATGCACAAACAGTAATATTTCCACATTGCAAGGTGCAATTCTGAAATTTTTTGCTTTTTCCTGCTAATCCTAGCATGATAAAGAAGATTCAAAGAGAGTGAGATGCCAGCTCCTTTCATTCAGTCAGTAGCTTCAAACATTTCTGGACGTTTTTCAATGGCAAAAATCAATGAATATTGTAAATGCACAAACAGTAATATCTCCACATTGCAAGGTGCAATTCTGAAATTTTTTGCTTTTTCCTGTTAATCCTAGCATGATAAAGAAGATTCATAGAGAGTGAGATGCCAGCTCCTTTCATTCAGTCAGTAGCTTCAAACATTTCTGGTATATGAAAAACATGTTTTTCAATGGCAAAAATCAATGAATATTGTAAATGCACAAACAGTAATATCTCCACATTGCAAGGTGCAATTCTGAAATTTTTTGCTTTTTCCTGCTAATCCTAGCATGATAAAGAAGATTCAAAGAGAGTGAGATGCCAGCTCCTTTCATTCAGTCAGTAGCTTCAAACATTTCTGGACGTTTTTCAATGGCAAAAATCAATGAATATTGTAAATGCACAAACAGTAATATCTCCACATTGCAAGGTGCAATTCAGAAATTTTTGGCTTTTTCCTGCTAATCCTAGCATGATAAAGAAGATTCAAAGAGAGTGAGATGCCAGCTCCTTTCATTCAGTCAGTAGCTTCAAACATTTCTGGTATATGAAAAACATGTTTTTCAATGGCAAAAATCAATGAATATTGTAAATGCACAAACAGTAATATCTCCACATTGCAAGGTGCAATTCTGAAATTTTTTGCTTTTTCCTGCTAATCCTAGCATGATAAAGAAGATTCAAAGAGATTGAGATGCCAGCTCCTTTCATTCAGTCAGTAGCTTCAAACATTTCTGGTATATGAAAAACATGTTTTTCAATGGCAAAAATCAATGAATATTGTAAATGCACAAACAGTAATATCTCCACATTGCAAGGTGCAATTCTGAAATTTTTTGCTTTTTCCTGCTAATCCTAGCATGATAAAGAAGATTCAAAGAGAGTGAGATGCCAGCTCCTTTCATTCAGTCAGTAGCTTCAAACATTTCTGGTATATGAATAACATGATGTTTTTCAATGGCAAAAATCAATGAATATTGTAAATGCACAAACAGTAATATCTCCACATTGCAAGGTGCAATTCTGCAATTTTTTGCTTTTTCCTGCTAATCCTAGCATGATAAAGAAGATTCAAAGAGAGTGAGATGCCAGCTCCTTTCATTCAGTCAGTAGCTTCAAACATTTCTGGACGTTTTTCAATGGCAAAAATCAATGAATATTGTAAATGCACAAACAGTAATATCTCCACATTGCAAGGTGCAATTCTGAAATTTTTTGCTTTTTCCTGCTAATCCTAGCATGATAAAGAAGATTCAAAGAGAGTGAGATGCCAGCTCCTTTCATTCCGTCAGTAGCTTCAAACATTTCTGGTATATGAAAAACATGTTTTTCAATGGCAAAAATCAATGAATATTGTAAATGCACAAACAGTAATATCTCCACATTGCAAGGTGCAATTCTGAAATTTTTTGCTTTTTCCTGCTAATCCTAGCATGATAAAGAAGATTCAAAGAGAGTGAGATGCCAGCTCCTTTCATTCAGTCAGTAGCTTCAAACATTTCTGGTATATGAAAAACATGTTTTTCAATGGCAAAAATCAATGAATATTGTAAATGCACAAACAGTAATATCTCCACATTGCAAGGTGCAATTCTGAAATTTTTTCCTTTTTCCTGCTAATCCTAGCATGATAAAGAAGATTCAAAGAGAGTGAGATGCCAGCTCCTTTCATTCAGTCAGTAGCTTCAAACATTTCTGGACGTTTTTCAATGGCAAAAATCAATGAATATTGTAAATGCACAAACAGTAATATCTCCACATTGCAAGGTGCAATTCAGAAATTTTTGGCTTTTTCCTGCTAATCCTAGCATGATAAAGAAGATTCAAAGAGAGTGAGATGCCAGCTCCTTTCATTCAGTCAGTAGCTTCAAACATTTCTGGTATATGAAAAACATGTTTTTCAATGGCAAAAATCAATGAATATCGTAAATGCACAAACAGTAATATCTCCACATTGCAAGGTGCAATTCTGAAATTTTTTGCTTTTTCCTGCTAATCCTAGCATGATAAAGAAGATTCAAAGAGAGTGAGATGCCAGCTCCTTTCATTCAGTCAGTAGCTTCAAACATTTCTGGACGTTTTTCAATGGCAAAAATCAATGAATATTGTAAATGCACAAACAGTAATATCTCCACATTGCAAGGTGCAATTCTGAAATTTTTTGCTTTTTCCTGTTAATCCTAGCATGATAAAGAAGATTCAAAGAGAGTGAGATGCCAGCTCCTTTCATTCAGTCAGTAGCTTCAAACATTTCTGGTATATGAAAAACATGTTTTTCAATGGCAAAAATCAATGAATATTGTAAATGCACAAACAGTAATATCTCCACATTGCAAGGTGCAATTCTGAAATTTTTTGCTTTTTCCTGCTAATCCTAGCATGATAAAGAAGATTCAAAGAGAGTGAGATGCCAGCTCCTTTCATTCCGTCAGTAGCTTCAAACATTTCTGGACGTTTTTCAATGGCAAAAATCAATGAATATTGTAAATGCACAAACAGTAATATCTCCACATTGCAAGGTGCAATTCTGAAATTTTTTGCTTTTTCCTGTTAATCCTAGCATGATAAAGAAGATTCAAAGAGAGTGAGATGCCAGCTCCTTTCATTCAGTCAGTAGCTTCAAACATTTCTGGTATATGAAAAACATGTTTTTCAATGGCAAAAATCAATGAATATTGTAAATGCACAAACAGTAATATCTCCACATTGCAAGGTGCAATTCTGAAATTTTTTGCTTTTTCCTGCTAATCTTAGCATGATAAAGAAGATTCAAAGAGAGTGAGATGCCAGCTCCTTTCATTCAGTCAGTAGCTTCAAACATTTCTGGTATATGAAAAACATGTTTTTCAATGGCAAAAATCAATGAATATTGTAAATGCACAAACAGTAATATCTCCACATTGCAAGGTGCAATTCTGAAATTTTTTGCTTTTTCCTGCTAATCCTAGCATGATAAAGAAGATTCAAAGAGAGTGAGATGCCAGCTCCTTTCATACAGTCAGTAGCTTCAAACATTTCTGGTATATGAATAACATGATGTTTTTCAATGGCAAAAATCAATGAATATTGTAAATGCACAAACAGTAATATCTCCACATTGCAAGGTGCAATTCTGAAATTTTTTGCTTTTTCCTGCTAATCCTAGCATGATAAAGAAGATTCAAAGAGAGTGAGATGCCAGCTCCTTTCATTCAGTCAGTAGCTTCAAACATTTCTGGACGTTTTTCAATGGCAAAAATCAATGAATATTGTAAATGCACAAACAGTAATATCTCCACATTGCAAGGTGCAATTCTGAAATTTTTTGCTTTTTCCTGCTAATCCTAGCATGATAAAGAAGATTCAAAGAGAGTGAGATGCCAGCTCCTTTCATTCCGTCAGTAGCTTCAAACATTTCTGGTATATGAAAAACATGTTTTTCAATGGCAAAAATCAATGAATATTGTAAATGCACAAACAGTAATATCTCCACATTGCAAGGTGCAATTCTGAAATTTTTTGCTTTTTCCTGCTAATCCTAGCATGATGAAGATTCAAAGAGAGTGAGATGCCAGCTCCTTTCATTCAGTCAGTAGCTTCAAACATTTCTGGATGTTTTTCAATGGCAAAAATCAATGAATATTGTAAATGCACAAACAGTAATATCTCCACATTGCAAGGTGCAATTCTGAAATTTTTTGCTTTTTCCTGTTAATCCTAGCATGATAAAGAAGATTCAAAGAGAGTGAGATGCCAGCTCCTTTCATTCAGTCAGTAGCTTCAAACATTTCTGGTATATGAAAAACATGTTTTTCAATGGCAAAAATCAATGAATATTGTAAATGCACAAACAGTAATATCTCCACATTGCAAGGTGCAATTCAGAAATTTTTGGCTTTTTCCTGCTAATCCTAGCATGATAAAGAAGATTCAAAGAGAGTGAGATGCCAGCTCCTTTCATTCAGTCAGTAGCTTCAAACATTTCTGGTATATGAAAAACATGTTTTTCAATGGCAAAAATCAATGAATATTGTAAATGCACAAACAGTAATATCTCCACATTGCAAGGTGCAATTCTGAAATTTTTTGCTTTTTCCTGCTAATCCTAGCATGATAAAGAAGATTCAAAGAGAGTGAGATGCCAGCTCCTTTCATTCAGTCAGTAGCTTCAAACATTTCTGGACGTTTTTCAATGGCAAAAATCAATGAATATTGTAAATGCACAAACAGTAATATCTCCACATTGCAAGGTGCAATTCTGAAATTTTTTGCTTTTTCCTGTTAATCCTAGCATGATAAAGAAGATTCAAAGAGAGTGAGATGCCAGCTCCTTTCATTCAGTCAGTAGCTTCAAACATTTCTGGTATATGAAAAACATGTTTTTCAATGGCAAAAATCAATGAATATTGTAAATGCGCAAACAGTAATATCTCCACATTGCAAGGTGCAATTCTGAAATTTTTTGCTTTTTCCTGCTAATCCTAGCATGATAAAGAAGATTCAAAGAGAGTGAGATGCCAGCTCCTTTCATTCAGTCAGTAGCTTCAAACATTTCTGGACGTTTTTCAATGGCAAAAATCAATGAATATTGTAAATGCACAAACAGTAATATCTCCACATTGCAAGGTGCAATTCTGAAATTTTTTGCTTTTTCCTGTTAATCCTAGCATGATAAAGAAGATTCAAAGAGAGTGAGATGCCAGCTCCTTTCATTCAGTCAGTAGCTTCAAACATTTCTGGTATATGAAAAACATGTTTTTCAATGGCAAAAATCAATGAATATTGTAAATGCACAAACAGTAATATCTCCACATTGCAAGGTGCAATTCTGAAATTTTTTGCTTTTTCCTGCTAATCCTAGCATGATAAAGAAGATTCAAAGAGAGTGAGATGCCAGCTCCTTTCATTCAGTCAGTAGCTTCAAACATTTCTGGACGTTTTTCAATGGCAAAAATCAATGAATATTGTAAATGCACAAACAGTAATATCTCCACATTGCAAGGTGCAATTCTGAAATTTTTTGCTTTTTCCTGTTACTCCTAGCATGATAAAAAAGATTCAAAGAGAGTGAGATGCCAGCTCCTTTCATTCAGTCAGTAGCTTCAAACATTTCTGGTATATGAAAAACATGTTTTTCAATGGCAAAAATCAATGAATATTGTAAATGCACAAACAGTAATATCTCCACATTGCAAGGTGCAATTCTGAAATTTTTTGCTTTTTCCTGCTAATCCTAGCATGATAAAGAAGATTCAAAGAGAGTGAGATGCCAGCTCCTTTCATTCAGTCAGTAGCTTCAAACATTTCTGGTATATGAAAAACATGTTTTTCAATGGCAAAAATCAATGAATATTGTAAATGCACAAACAGTAATATCTCCACATTGCAAGGTGCAATTCTGAAATTTTTTGCTTTTTCCTGCTAATCCTAGCATGATGAAGATTCAAAGAGAGTGAGATGCCAGCTCCTTTCATTCAGTCAGTAGCTTCAAACATTTCTGGATGTTTTTCAATGGCAAAAATCAATGAATATTGTAAATGCACAAACAGTAATATCTCCACATTGCAAGGTGCAATTCTGAAATTTTTTGCTTTTTCCTGTTAATCCTAGCATGATAAAGAAGATTCAAAGAGAGTGAGATGCCAGCTCCTTTCATTCAGTCAGTAGCTTCAAACATTTCTGGTATATGAAAAACATGTTTTTCAATGGCAAAAATCAATGAATATTGTAAATGCACAAACAGTAATATCTCCACATTGCAAGGTGCAATTCAGAAATTTTTGGCTTTTTCCTGCTAATCCTAGCATGATAAAGAAGATTCAAAGAGAGTGAGATGCCAGCTCCTTTCATTCAGTCAGTAGCTTCAAACATTTCTGGTATATGAAAAACATGTTTTTCAATGGCAAAAATCAATGAATATTGTAAATGCACAAACAGTAATATCTCCACATTGCAAGGTGCAATTCTGAAATTTTTTGCTTTTTCCTGCTAATCCTAGCATGATAAAGAAGATTCAAAGAGAGTGAGATGCCAGCTCCTTTCATTCAGTCAGTAGCTTCAAACATTTCTGGACGTTTTTCAATGGCAAAAATCAATGAATATTGTAAATGCACAAACAGTAATATCTCCACATTGCAAGGTGCAATTCTGAAATTTTTTGCTTTTTCCTGTTAATCCTAGCATGATAAAGAAGATTCAAAGAGAGTGAGATGCCAGCTCCTTTCATTCAGTCAGTAGCTTCAAACATTTCTGGTATATGAAAAACATGTTTTTCAATGGCAAAAATCAATGAATATTGTAAATGCGCAAACAGTAATATCTCCACATTGCAAGGTGCAATTCTGAAATTTTTTGCTTTTTCCTGCTAATCCTAGCATGATAAAGAAGATTCAAAGAGAGTGAGATGCCAGCTCCTTTCATTCAGTCAGTAGCTTCAAACATTTCTGGACGTTTTTCAATGGCAAAAATCAATGAATATTGTAAATGCACAAACAGTAATATCTCCACATTGCAAGGTGCAATTCTGAAATTTTTTGCTTTTTCCTGTTAATCCTAGCATGATAAAGAAGATTCAAAGAGAGTGAGATGCCAGCTCCTTTCATTCAGTCAGTAGCTTCAAACATTTCTGGTATATGAAAAACATGTTTTTCAATGGCAAAAATCAATGAATATTGTAAATGCACAAACGGTAATATCTCCACATTGCAAGGTGCAATTCTGAAATTTTTTGCTTTTTCCTGCTAATCCTAGCATGATAAAGAAGATTCAAAGAGAGTGAGATGCCAGCTCCTTTCATTCAGTCAGTAGCTTCAAACATTTCTGGACGTTTTTCAATGGCAAAAATCAATGAATATTGTAAATGCACAAACAGTAATATCTCCACATTGCAAGGTGCAATTCTGAAATTTTTTGCTTTTTCCTGTTACTCCTAGCATGATAAAAAAGATTCAAAGAGAGTGAGATGCCAGCTCCTTTCATTCAGTCAGTAGCTTCAAACATTTCTGGTATATGAAAAACATGTTTTTCAATGGCAAAAATCAATGAATATTGTAAATGCACAAACAGTAATATCTCCACATTGCAAGGTGCAATTCTGAAATTTTTTGCTTTTTCCTGCTAATCCTAGCATGATAAAGAAGATTCAAAGAGAGTGAGATGCCAGCTCCTTTCATTCAGTCAGTAGCTTCAAACATTTCTGGACGTTTTTCAATGGCAAAAATCAATGAATATTGTAAATGCACAAACAGTAATATCTCCACATTGCAAGGTGCAATTCTGAAATTTTTGGCTTTTTCCTGCTCCTCTTAGCATGATAAAGAAGATTCAAAGAGAGTGAGATGCCAGCTCCTTTCATTCAGTCAGTAGCTTCAAACATTTCTGGTATATGAAAAACATGTTTTTCAATGGCAAAAATCAATGAATATTGTAAATGCACAAACAGTAATATCTCCACATTGCAAGGTGCAATTCTGAAATTTTTTGCTTTTTCCTGTTAATCCTAGCATGATAAACAACATTAAAAGAGAGTGAGATGCCAGCTCCTTTCATTCAGTCAGTAGCTTCAAACATTTCTGGTATATGAAAAACATGTTTTTCAATGGCAAAAATCAATGAATATTGTAAATGCACAAACAGTAATATCTCCACATTGCAAGGTGCAATTCTGAAATTTTTTGCTTTTTCCTGCTAATCCTAGCATGATAAAGAAGATTCAAAGAGAGTGAGATGCCAGCTCCTTTCATTCAGTCAGTAGCTTCAAACATTTCTGGACGTTTTTCAATGGCAAAAATCAATGAATATTGTAAATGCACAAACAGTAATATCTCCACATTGCAAGGTGCAATTCTGAAATTTTTTGCTTTTTCCTGTTAATCCTAGCATGATAAAGAAGATTCAAAGAGAGTGAGATGCCAGCTCCTTTCATTCAGTCAGTAGCTTCAAACATTTCTGGTATATGAAAAACATGTTTTTCAATGGCAAAAATCAATGAATATTTTAAATGCACAAACAGTAATATCTCCACATTGCAAGGTGCAATTCAGAAATTTTTGGCTTTTTCCTGCTAATCCTAGCATGATAAAGAAGATTCAAAGAGAGTGAGATGCCAGCTCCTTTCATTCAGTCAGTAGCTTCAAACATTTCTGGTATATGAAAAACATGTTTTTCAATGGCAAAAATCAATGAATATTGTAAATGCACAAACAGTAATATCTCCACATTGCAAGGTGCAATTCTGAAATTTTTTGCTTTTTCCTGCTAATCCTAGCATGATAAAGAAGATTCAAAGAGAGTGAGATGCCAGCTCCTTTCATTCAGTCAGTAGCTTCAAACATTTCTGGACGTTTTTCAATGGCAAAAATCAATGAATATTGTAAATGCACAAACAGTAATATCTCCACATTGCAAGGTGCAATTCTGAAATTTTTTGCTTTTTCCTGTTAATCCTAGCATGATAAAGAAGATTCAAAGAGAGTGAGATGCCAGCTCCTTTCATTCAGTCAGTAGCTTCAAACATTTCTGGTATATGAAAAACATGTTTTTCAATGGCAAAAATCAATGAATATTGTAAATGCGCAAACAGTAATATCTCCACATTGCAAGGTGCAATTCTGAAATTTTTTGCTTCTTCCTGCTAATCCTAGCATGATAAAGAAGATTCAAAGAGAGTGAGATGCCAGCTCCTTTCATTCAGTCAGTAGCTTCAAACATTTCTGGACGTTTTTCAATGGCAAAAATCAATGAATATTGTAAATGCACAAACAGTAATATCTCCACATTGCAAGGTGCAATTCTGAAATTTTTTGCTTTTTCCTGTTAATCCTAGCATGATAAAGAAGATTCAAAGAGAGTGAGATGCCAGCTCCTTTCATTCAGTCAGTAGCTTCAAACATTTCTGGTATATGAAAAACATGTTTTTCAATGGCAAAAATCAATGAATATTGTAAATGCACAAACAGTAATATCTCCACATTGCAAGGTGCAATTCTGAAATTTTTTGCTTTTTCCTGCTAATCCTAGCATGATAAAGAAGATTCAAAGAGAGTGAGATGCCAGCTCCTTTCATTCAGTCAGTAGCTTCAAACATTTCTGGACGTTTTTCAATGGCAAAAATCAATGAATATTGTAAATGCACAAACAGTAATATCTCCACATTGCAAGGTGCAATTCTGAAATTTTTTGCTTTTTCCTGTTACTCCTAGCATGATAAAGAAGATTCAAAGAGAGTGAGATGCCAGCTCCTTTCATTCAGTCAGTAGCTTCAAACATTTCTGGTATATGAAAAACATGTTTTTCAATGGCAAAAATCAATGAATATTGTAAATGCACAAACAGTAATATCTCCACATTGCAAGGTGCAATTCTGAAATTTTTTGCTTTTTCCTGCTAATCCTAGCATGATAAAGAAGATTCAAAGAGAGTGAGATGCCAGCTCCTTTCATTCAGTCAGTAGCTTCAAACATTTCTGGACGTTTTTCAATGGCAAAAATCAATGAATATTGTAAATGCACAAACAGTAATATCTCCACATTGCAAGGTGCAATTCAGAAATTTTTGGCTTTTTCCTGCTAATCCTAGCATGATAAAGAAGATTCAAAGAGAGTGAGATGCCAGCTCCTTTCATTCAGTCAGTAGCTTCAAACATTTCTGGTATATGAAAAACATGTTTTTCAATGGCAAAAATCAATGAATATTGTAAATGCACAAACAGTAATATCTCCACATTGCAAGGTGCAATTCTGAAATTTTTTGCTTTTTCCTGTTAATCCTAGCATGATAAACAAGATTCAAAGAGAGTGAGATGCCAGCTCCTTTCATTCAGTCAGTAGCTTCAAACATTTCTGGTATATGAAAAACATGTTTTTCAATGGCAAAAATCAATGAATATTGTAAATGCACAAACAGTAATATCTCCACATTGCAAGGTGCAATTCTGAAATTTTTTGCTTTTTCCTGCTAATCCTAGCATGATAAAGAAGATTCAAAGAGAGTGAGATGCCAGCTCCTTTCATTCAGTCAGTAGCTTCAAACATTTCTGGACGTTTTTCAATGGCAAAAATCAATGAATATTGTAAATGCACAAACAGTAATATCTCCACATTGCAAGGTGCAATTCTGAAATTTTTTGCTTTTTCCTGTTAATCCTAGCATGATAAAGAAGATTCAAAGAGAGTGAGATGCCAGCTCCTTTCATTCAGTCAGTAGCTTCAAACATTTCTGGTATATGAAAAACATGTTTTTCAATGGCAAAAATCAATGAATATTGTAAATGCACAAACAGTAATATCTCCACATTGCAAGGTGCAATTCTGAAATTTTTTGCTTTTTCCTGCTAATCCTAGCATGATAAAGAAGATTCAAAGAGAGTGAGATGCCAGCTCCTTTCATTCAGTCAGTAGCTTCAAACATTTCTGGACGTTTTTCAATGGCAAAAATCAATGAATATTGTAAATGCACAAACAGTAATATCTCCACATTGCAAGGTGCAATTCTGAAATTTTTTGCTTTTTCCTGTTAATCCTAGCATGATAAAGAAGATTCAAAGAGAGTGAGATGCCAGCTCCTTTCATTCAGTCAGTAGCTTCAAACATTTCTGGTATATGAAAAACATGTTTTTCAATGGCAAAAATCAATGAATATTGTAAATGCGCAAACAGTAATATCTCCACATTGCAAGGTGCAATTCTGAAATTTTTTGCTTCTTCCTGCTAATCCTAGCATGATAAAGAAGATTCAAAGAGAGTGAGATGCCAGCTCCTTTCATTCAGTCAGTAGCTTCAAACATTTCTGGACGTTTTTCAATGGCAAAAATCAATGAATATTGTAAATGCACAAACAGTAATATCTCCACATTGCAAGGTGCAATTCTGAAATTTTTTGCTTTTTCCTGTTAATCCTAGCATGATAAAGAAGATTCAAAGAGAGTGAGATGCCAGCTCCTTTCATTCAGTCAGTAGCTTCAAACATTTCTGGTATATGAAAAACATGTTTTTCAATGGCAAAAATCAATGAATATTGTAAATGCACAAACAGTAATATCTCCACATTGCAAGGTGCAATTCTGAAATTTTTTGCTTTTTCCTGCTAATCCTAGCATGATAAAGAAGATTCAAAGAGAGTGAGATGCCAGCTCCTTTCATTCAGTCAGTAGCTTCAAACATTTCTGGACGTTTTTCAATGGCAAAAATCAATGAATATTGTAAATGCACAAACAGTAATATCTCCACATTGCAAGGTGCAATTCTGAAATTTTTTGCTTTTTCCTGTTACTCCTAGCATGATAAAGAAGATTCAAAGAGAGTGAGATGCCAGCTCCTTTCATTCAGTCAGTAGCTTCAAACATTTCTGGTATATGAAAAACATGTTTTTCAATGGCAAAAATCAATGAATATTGTAAATGCACAAACAGTAATATCTCCACATTGCAAGGTGCAATTCTGAAATTTTTTGCTTTTTCCTGCTAATCCTAGCATGATAAAGAAGATTCAAAGAGAGTGAGATGCCAGCTCCTTTCATTCAGTCAGTAGCTTCAAACATTTCTGGACGTTTTTCAATGGCAAAAATCAATGAATATTGTAAATGCACAAACAGTAATATCTCCACATTGCAAGGTGCAATTCAGAAATTTTTGGCTTTTTCCTGCTAATCCTAGCATGATAAAGAAGATTCAAAGAGAGTGAGATGCCAGCTCCTTTCATTCAGTCAGTAGCTTCAAACATTTCTGGTATATGAAAAACATGTTTTTCAATGGCAAAAATCAATGAATATTGTAAATGCACAAACAGTAATATCTCCACATTGCAAGGTGCAATTCTGAAATTTTTTGCTTTTTCCTGTTAATCCTAGCATGATAAACAAGATTCAAAGAGAGTGAGATGCCAGCTCCTTTCATTCAGTCAGTAGCTTCAAACATTTCTGGTATATGAAAAACATGTTTTTCAATGGCAAAAATCAATGAATATTGTAAATGCACAAACAGTAATATCTCCACATTGCAAGGTGCAATTCTGAAATTTTTTGCTTTTTCCTGCTAATCCTAGCATGATAAAGAAGATTCAAAGAGAGTGAGATGCCAGCTCCTTTCATTCAGTCAGTAGCTTCAAACATTTCTGGACGTTTTTCAATGGCAAAAATCAATGAATATTGTAAATGCACAAACAGTAATATCTCCACATTGCAAGGTGCAATTCTGAAATTTTTTGCTTTTTCCTGTTAATCCTAGCATGATAAAGAAGATTCAAAGAGAGTGAGATGCCAGCTCCTTTCATTCAGTCAGTAGCTTCAAACATTTCTGGTATATGAAAAACATGTTTTTCAATGGCAAAAATCAATGAATATTGTAAATGCACAAACAGTAATATCTCCACATTGCAAGGTGCAATTCTGAAATTTTTTGCTTTTTCCTGCTAATCCTAGCATGATAAAGAAGATTCAAAGAGAGTGAGATGCCAGCTCCTTTCATTCAGTCAGTAGCTTCAAACATTTCTGGACGTTTTTCAATGGCAAAAATCAATGAATATTGTAAATGCACAAACAGTAATATCTCCACATTGCAAGGTGCAATTCTGAAATTTTTTGTTTTTTCCTGTTAATCCTAGCATGATAAAGAAGATTCAAAGAGAGTGAGATGCCAGCTCCTTTCATTCAGTCAGTAGCTTCAAACATTTCTGGTATATGAAAAACATGTTTTTCAATGGCAAAAATCAATGAATATTGTAAATGCACAAACAGTAATATCTCCACATTGCAAGGTGCAATTCTGAAATTTTTTGCTTTTTCCTGCTAATCCTAGCATGATAAAGAAGATTCAAAGAGAGTGAGATGCCAGCTCCTTTCATTCAGTCAGTAGCTTCAAACATTTCTGGACGTTTTTCAATGGCAAAAATCAATGAATATTGTAAATGCACAAACAGTAATATCTCCACATTGCAAGGTGCAATTCTGAAATTTTTTGCTTTTTCCTGTTAATCCTAGCATGATAAAGAAGATTCAAAGAGAGTGAGATGCCAGCTCCTTTCATTCAGTCAGTAGCTTCAAACATTTCTGGTATATGAAAAACATGTTTTTCAATGGCAAAAATCAATGAATATTGTAAATGCACAAACAGTAATATCTCCACATTGCAAGGTGCAATTCTGAAATTTTTTGCTTTTTCCTGCTAATCCTAGCATGATAAAGAAGATTCAAAGAGAGTGAGATGCCAGCTCCTTTCATTCAGTCAGTAGCTTCAAACATTTCTGGACGTTTTTCAATGGCAAAAATCAATGAATATTGTAAATGCACAAACAGTAATATCTCCACATTGCAAGGTGCAATTCTGAAATTTTTTGCTTTTTCCTGTTAATCCTAGCATGATAAAGAAGATTCAAAGAGAGTGAGATGCCAGCTCCTTTCATTCAGTCAGTAGCTTCAAACATTTCTGGTATATGAAAAACATGTTTTTCAATGGCAAAAATCAATGAATATTGTAAATGCACAAACAGTAATATCTCCACATTGCAAGGTGCAATTCTGAAATTTTTTGCTTTTTCCTGCTAATCCTAGCATGATAAAGAAGATTCAAAGAGAGTGAGATGCCAGCTCCTTTCATTCAGTCAGTAGCTTCAAACATTTCTGGTATATGAAAAACATGTTTTTCAATGGCAAAAATCAATGAATATTGTAAATGCACAAACAGTAATATCTCCACATTGCAAGGTGCAATTCTGAAATTTTTTGCTTTTTCCTGCTAATCCTAGCATGATAAAGAAGATTCAAAGAGAGTGAGATGCCAGCTCCTTTCATTCAGTCAGTAGCTTCAAACATTTCTGGATGTTTTTCAATGGCAAAAATCAATGAATATTGTAAATGCACAAACAGTAATATCTCCACATTGCAAGGTGCAATTCTGAAATTTTTTGCTTTTTCCTGTTAATCCTAGCATGATAAAGAAGATTCAAAGAGAGTGAGATGCCAGCTCCTTTCATTCAGTCAGTAGCTTCAAACATTTCTGGTATATGAAAAACATGTTTTTCAATGGCAAAAATCAATGAATATTGTAAATGCACAAACAGTAATATCTCCACATTGCAAGGTGCAATTCTGAAATTTTTTGCTTTTTCCTGCTAATCCTAGCATGATAAAGAAGATTCAAAGAGAGTGAGATGCCAGCTCCTTTCATTCAGTCAGTAGCTTCAAACATTTCTGGACGTTTTTCAATGGCAAAAATCAATGAATATTGTAAATGCACAAACAGTAATATCTCCACATTGCAAGGTGCAATTCTGAAATTTTTTGCTTTTTCCTGTTAATCCTAGCATGATAAAGAAGATTCAAAGAGAGTGAGATGCCAGCTCCTTTCATTCAGTCAGTAGCTTCAAACATTTCTGGTATATGAAAAACATGTTTTTCAATGGCAAAAATCAATGAATATTGTAAATGCACAAACAGTAATATCTCCACATTGCAAGGTGCAATTCTGAAATTTTTTGCTTTTTCCTGCTAATCCTAGCATGATAAAGAAGATTCAAAGAGAGTGAGATGCCAGCTCCTTTCATTCAGTCAGTAGCTTCAAACATTTCTGGACGTTTTTCAATGGCAAAAATCAATGAATATTGTAAATGCACAAACAGTAATATCTCCACATTGCAAGGTGCAATTCAGAAATTTTTGGCTTTTTCCTGCTAATCCTAGCATGATAAAGAAGATTCAAAGAGAGTGAGATGCCAGCTCCTTTCATTCAGTCAGTAGCTTCAAACATTTCTGGGATATGAAAAACATGTTTTTCAATGGCAAAAATCAATGAATATTGTAAATGCACAAACAGTAATATCTCCACATTGCAAGGTGCAATTCTGAAATTTTTTGCTTTTTCCTGCTAATCCTAGCATGATAAAGAAGATTCAAAGAGAGTGAGGTGCCAGCTCCTTTCATTCAGTCAGTAGCTTCAAACATTTCTGGACGTTTTTCAATGGCAAAAATCAATGAATATTGTAAATGCACAAACAGTAATATCTCCACATTGCAAGGTGCAATTCTGAAATTTTTTGCTTTTTCCTGTTAATCCTAGCATGATAAAGAAGATTCAAAGAGAGTGAGATGCCAGCTCCTTTCATTCAGTCAGTAGCTTCAAACATTTCTGGTATATGAAAAACATGTTTTTCAATGGCAAAAATCAATGAATATTGTAAATGCACAAACAGTAATATCTCCACATTGCAAGGTGCAATTCTGAAATTTTTTGCTTTTTCCTGCTAATCCTAGCATGATAAAGAAGATTCAAAGAGAGTGAGATGCCAGCTCCTTTCATTCAGTCAGTAGCTTCAAACATTTCTGGACGTTTTTCAATGGCAAAAATCAATGAATATTGTAAATGCACAAACAGTAATATCTCCAAATTGCAAGGTGCAATTCTGAAATTTTTTGCTTTTTCCTGTTAATCCTAGCATGATAAAGAAGATTCAAAGAGAGTAAGATGCCAGCTCCTTTCATTCAGTCAGTAGCTTCAAACATTTCTGGTATATGAAAAACATGTTTTTCAATGGCAAACATCAATGAATATTGTAAATGCACAAACAGTAATATCTCCACATTGCAAGGTGCAATTCTGAAATTTTTTGCTTTTTCCTGCTAATCCTAGCATGATAAAGAAGATTCAAAGAGAGTGAGATGCAAGCTCCTTTCATTCAGTCAGTAGCTTCAAACATTTCTGGACGTTTTTCAATGGCAAAAATCAATGAATATTGTAAATGCACAAACAGTAATATCTCCACATTGCAAGGTGCAATTCTGAAATTTTTTGCTTTTTCCTGTTAATCCTAGCATGATAAAGAAGATTCAAAGAGAGTGAGATGCCAGCTCCTTTCATTCAGTCAGTAGTTTCAAACATTTCTGGAATATGAAAAACATGTTTTTCAATGGCAAAAATCAATGAATATTGTAAATGCACAAACAGTAATATCTCCACATTGCAAGGTGCAATTCAGAAATTTTTGGCTTTTTCCTGCTAATCCTAGCATGATAAAGCAGATTCAAAGAGAGTGAGATGCCAGCTCCTTTCATTCAGTCAGTAGCTTCAAACATTTCTGGTATATGAAAAACATGTTTTTCAATGGCAAAAATCAATGAATATTGTAAATGCACAAACAGTAATATCTCCACATTGCAAGGTGCAATTCTGAAATTTTTTGCTTTTTCCTGCTAATCCTAGCATGATAAAGAAGATTCAAAGAGAGTGAGATGCCAGCTCCTTTCATTCAGTCAGTAGCTTCAAACATTTCTGGTATATGAAAAACATGTTTTTCAATGGCAAAAATCAATGAATATTGTAAATGCACAAACAGTAATATCTCCACATTGCAAGGTGCAATTCTGAAATTTTTTGCTTTTTCCTGCTAATCCTAGCATGATAAAGAAGATTCAAAGAGAGTGAGATGCCAGCTCCTTTCATTCAGTCAGTAGCTTCAAACATTTCTGGACGTTTTTCAATGGCAAAAATCAATGAATATTGTAAATGCACAAACAGTAATATCTCCACATTGCAAGGTGCAATTCTGAAATTTTTTGCTTTTTCCTGTTAATCCTAGCATGATAAAGAAGATTCAAAGAGAGTGAGATGCCAGCTCCTTTCATTCAGTCAGTAGCTTCAAACATTTCTGGTATATGAAAAACATGTTTTTCAATGGCAAAAATCAATGAATATTGTAAATGCACAAACAGTAATATCTCCACATTGCAAGGTGCAATTCTGAAATTTTTTGGTTTTTCCTGCTAATCCTAGCATGATAAAGAAGATTCAAAGAGAGTGAGATGCCAGCTCCTTTCATTCAGTCAGTAGCTTCAAACATTTCTGGACGTTTTTCAATGGCAAAAATCAATGAATATTGTAAATGCACAAACAGTAATATCTCCACATTGCAAGATGCAATTCTGAAATTTTTTGCTTTTTCCTGTTAATCCTAGCATGATAAAGAAGATTCAAAGAGAGTGAGATGCCAGCTCCTTTCATTCAGTCAGTAGCTTCAAACATTTCTGGTATATGAAAAACATGTTTTTCAATGGCAAAAATCAATGAATATTGTAAATGCACAAACAGTAATATCTCCACATTGCAAGGTGCAATTCTGAAATTTTTTGCTTTTTCCTGCTAATCCTAGCATGATAAAGAAGATTCAAAGAGAGTGAGATGCCAGCTCCTTTCATTCAGTCAGTAGCTTCAAACATTTCTGGACGTTTTTCAATGGCAAAAATCAATGAATATTGTAAATGCACAAACAGTAATATCTCCACATTGCAAGGTGCAATTCAGAAATTTTTGGCTTTTTCCTGCTAATCCTAGCATGATAAAGAAGATTCAAAGAGAGTGAGATGCCAGCTCCTTTCATTCAGTCAGTAGCTTCAAACATTTCTGGTATATGAAAAACATGTTTTTCAATGGCAAAAATCAATGAATATTGTAAATGCACAAACAGTAATATCTCCACATTGCAAGGTGCAATTCTGAAATTTTTTGCTTTTTCCTGCTAATCCTAGCATGATAAAGAAGATTCAAAGAGAGTGAGATGCCAGCTCCTTTCATTCAGTCAGTAGCTTCAAACATTTCTGGACGTTTTTCAATGGCAAAAATCAATGAATATTGTAAATGCACAAACAGTAATATCTCCACATTGCAAGGTGCAATTCTGAATTTTTTTGCTTTTTCCTGTTAATCCTAGCATGATAAAGAAGATTCAAAGAGAGTGAGAAGCCAGCTCCTTTCATTCAGTCAGTAGCTTCAAACATTTCTGGTATATGAAAAACATGTTTTTCAATGGCAAAAATCAATGAATATTGTAAATGCACAAACAGTAATATCTCCACATTGCAAGGTGCAATTCTGAAATTTTTTGCTTTTTCCTGCTAATCCTAGCATGATAAAGAAGATTCAAAGAGAGTGAGATGCCAGCTCCTTTCATTCAGTCAGTAGCTTCAAACATTTCTGGACGTTTTTCAATGGCAAAAATCAATGAATATTGTAAATGCACAAACAGTAATATCTCCACATTGCAAGGTGCAATTCTGAAATTTTTTGTTTTTTCCTGTTAATCCTAGCATGATAAAGAAGATTCAAAGAGAGTGAGATGCCAGCTCCTTTCATTCAGTCAGTAGCTTCAAACATTTCTGGTATATGAAAAACATGTTTTTCAATGGCAAAAATCAATGAATATTGTAAATGCACAAACAGTAATATCTCCACATTACAAGGTGCAGTTCTGAAATTTTTTGCTTTTTCCTGCTAATCCTAGCATGATAAAGAAGATTCAAAGAGAGTGAGATGCCAGCTCCTTTCATTCAGTCAGTAGCTTCAAACATTTCTGGACGTTTTTCAATGGCAAAAATCAATGAATATTGTAAATGCACAAACAGTAATATCTCCACATTGCAAGGTGCAATTCTGAAATTTTTTGCTTTTTCCTGTTAATCCTAGCATGATAAAGAAGATTCAAAGAGAGTGAGATGCCAGCTCCTTTCATTCAGTCAGTAGCTTCAAACATTTCTGGTATATGAAAAACATGTTTTTCAATGGCAAAAATCAATGAATATTGTAAATGCACAAACAGTAATATCTCCACATTGCAAGGTGCAATTCTGAAATTTTTTGCTTTTTCCTGCTAATCCTAGCATGATAAAGAAGATTCAAAGAGAGTGAGATGCCAGCTCCTTTCATTCAGTCAGTAGCTTCAAACATTTCTGGACGTTTTTCAATGGCAAAAATCAATGAATATTGTAAATGCACAAACAGTAATATCTCCACATTGCAAGGTGCAATTCTGAAATTTTTTGCTTTTTCCTGTTGATCCTAGCATGATAAAGAAGATTCAAAGAGAGTGAGATGCCAGCTCCTTTCATTCAGTCAGTAGCTTCAAACATTTCTGGTATATGAAAAACATGTTTTTCAATGGCAAAAATCAATGAATAATGTAAATGCACAAACAGTAATATCTCCACATGGCAAGGTGCAATTCTGAAATTTTTTGCTTTTTCCTGCTAATCCCATCATGATAAAGAAGATTCAAAGAGAGTGAGATGCCAGCTCCTTTCATTCAGTCAGTAGCTTCAAACATTTCTGGTATATGAAAAACATGTTTTTCAATGGCAAAAATCAATGAATATTGTAAATGCACAAACAGTAATATCTCCACATTGCAAGGTGCAATTCTGAAATTTTTTGCTTTTTCCTGCTAATCCTAGCATGATAAAGAAGATTCAAAGAGAGTGAGATGCCAGCTCCTTTCATTCAGTCAGTAGCTTCAAACATTTCTGGACGTTTTTCAATGGCAAAAATCAATGAATATTGTAAATGCACAAACAGTAATATCTCCACATTGCAAGGTGCAATTCTGAAATTTTTTGCTTTTTCCTGTTAATCCTAGCATGATAAAGAAGATTCAAAGAGAGTGAGATGCCAGCTCCTTTCATTCAGTCAGTAGCTTCAAACATTTCTGGTATATGAAAAACATGTTTTTCAATGGCAAAAATCAATGAATATTGTAAATGCACAAACAGTAATATCTCCACATTGCAAGGTGCAATTCTGAATTTTTTTGCTTTTTCCTGCTAATCCTAGCATGATAAAGAAGATTCAAAGAGAGTGAGATGCCAGCTTCTTTCATTCAGTCAGTAGCTTCAAACATTTCTGGACGTTTTTCAATGGCAAAAATCAATGAATATTGTAAATGCACAAACAGTAATATCTCCACATTGCAAGGTGCAATTCAGAAATTTTTGGCTTTTTCCTGCTAATCCTAGCATGATAAAGAAGATTCAAAGAGAGTGAGATGCCAGCTCCTTTCATTCAGTCAGTAGCTTCAAACATTTCTGGTATATGAAAAACATGTTTTTCAATGGCAAAAATCAATGAATATTGTAAATGCACAAACAGTAATATCTCCACATTGCAAGGTGCAATTCTGAAATTTTTTGCTTTTTCCTGCTAATCCTAGCATGATAAAGAAGATTCAAAGAGAGTGAGATGCCAGCTCCTTTCATTCAGTCAGTAGCTTCAAACATTTCTGGACGTTTTTCAATGGCAAAAATCAATGAATATTGTAAATGCACAAACAGTAATATCTCCACATTGCAAGGTGCAATTCTGAAATTTTTTGCTTTTTCCTGTTAATCCTAGCATGATAAAGAAGATTCAAAGAGAGTGAGATGCCAGCTCCTTTCATTCAGTCAGTAGCTTCAAACATTTCTGGTATATGAAAAACATGTTTTTCAATGGCAAAAATCAATGAATATTGTAAATGCACAAACAGTAATATCTCCACATTGCAAGGTGCAATTCTGAAATTTTTTGCTTTTTCCTGCTAATCCTAGCATGATAAAGAAGATTCAAAGAGAGTGAGATGCCAGCTCCTTTCATTCAGTCAGTAGCTTCAAACATTTCTGGACGTTTTTCAATGGCAAAAATCAATGAATATTGTAAATGCACAAACAGTAATATCTCCACATTGCAAGGTGCAATTCAGAAATTTTTTGCTTTTTCCTGTTAATCCTAGCATGATAAAGAAGATTCAAAGAGAGTGAGATGCCAGCTCCTTTCATTCAGTCAGTAGCTTCAAACATTTCTGGTATATGAAAAACATGTTTTTCAATGGCAAAAATCAATGAATATTGTAAATGCACAAACAGTAATATCTCCACATTGCAAGGTGCAATTCTGAAATTTTTTGCTTTTTCCTGCTAATCCTAGCATGATAAAGAAGATTCAAAGAGAGTGAGATGCCAGCTCCTTTCATTCAGTCAGTAGCTTCAAACATTTCTGGACGTTTTTCAATGGCAAAAATCAATGAATATTGTAAATGCACAAACAGTAATATCTCCACATTGCAAGGTGCAATTCTGAAATTTTTTGCTTTTTCCTGTTAATCCTAGCATGATAAAGAAGATTCAAAGAGAGTGAGATGCCAGCTCCTTTCATTCAGTCAGTAGCTTCAAACATTTCTGGTATATGAAAAACATGTTTTTCAATGGCAAAAATCAATGAATATTGTAAATGCACAAACAGTAATATCTCCACATTGCAAGGTGCAATTCTGAAATTTTTGCTTTTTCCTGCTAATCCTAGCATGATAAAGAAGATTCAAAGAGAGTGAGATGCCAGCTCCTTTCATTCAGTCAGTAGCTTCAAACATTTCTGGACGTTTTTCAATGGCAAAAATCAATGAATATTGTAAATGCACAAACAGTAATATCTCCACATTGCAAGGTGCAATTCCGAAATTTTTGGCTTTTTCCTGCTAATCCTAGCATGATAAAGAAGATTCAAAGAGAGTGAGATGCCAGCTCCTTTCATTCAGTCAGTAGCTTCAAACATTTCTGGTATATGAAAAACATGTTTTTCAATGGCAAAAATCAATGAATATTGTAAATGCACAAACAGTAATATCTCCACATTGCAAGGTGCAATTCTGAAATTTTTTGCTTTTTCCTGCTAATCCTAGCATGATAAAGAAGATTCAAAGAGAGTGAGATGCCAGCTCCTTTCATTCAGTCAGTAGCTTCAAACATTTCTGGACGTTTTTCAATGGCAAAAATCAATGAATATTGTAAATGCACAAACAGTAATATCTCCACATTGCAAGGTGCAATTCAGAAATTTTTGGCTTTTTCCTGCTAATCCTAGCATGATAAAGAAGATTCAAAGAGAGTGAGATGCCAGCTCCTTTCATTCAGTCAGTAGCTTCAAACATTTCTGGTATATGAAAAACATGTTTTTCAATGGCAAAAATCAATGAATATTGTAAATGCACAAACAGTAATATCTCCACATTGCAAGGTGCAATTCTGAAATTTTTTGCTTTTTCCTGCTAATCCTAGCATGATAAAGAAGATTCAAAGAGAGTGAGATGCCAGCTCCTTTCATTCAGTCAGTAGCTTCAAACATTTCTGGACGTTTTTCAATGGCAAAAATCAATGAATATTGTAAATGCACAAACAGTAATATCTCCACATTGCAAGGTGCAATTCAGAAATTTTTGGCTTTTTCCTGCTAATCCTAGCATGATAAAGAAGATTCAAAGAGAGTGAGATGCCAGCTCCTTCCATTCAGTCAGTAGCTTCAAACATTTCTGGTATATGAAAAACATGTTTTTCAATGGCAAAAATCAATGAATATTGTAAATGCACTAACAGTAATATCTCCACATTGCAAGGTGCAATTCTGAAATTTTTTGCTTTTTCCTGCTAATCCTAGCATGATAAAGAAGATTCAAAGAGAGTGAGATGCCAGCTCCTTTCATTCAGTCAGTAGCTTCAAACATTTCTGGACGTTTTTCAATGGCAAAAATCAATGAATATTGTAAATGCACAAACAGTAATATCTCCACATTGCAAGGTACAATTCAGAAATTTTTGGCTTTTTCCTGCTAATCCTAGCATGATAAAGAACATTCAAAGAGAGTGAGATGCCAGCTCCTTTCATTCAGTCAGTAGCTTCAAACATTTCTGGACGTTTTTCAATGGCAAAAATCAATGAATATTGTAAATGCACAAACAGTAATATCTCCACATTGCAAGGTGCAATTCTGAAATTTTTTGCTTTTTCCTGTTAATCCTAGCATGATAAAGAAGATTCAAAGAGAGTGAGATGCCAGCTCCTTTCATTCAGTCAGTAGCTTCAAACATTTCTGGTATATGAAAAACATGTTTTTCAATGGCAAAAATCAATGAATATTGTAAATGCACAAACAGTAATATCTCCACATTGCAAGGTGCAATTCTGAAATTTTTTGCTTTTTCCTGCTAATCCTAGCATGATAAAGAAGATTCAAAGAGAGTGAGATGCCAGCTCCTTTCATTCAGTCAGTAGCTTCAAACATTTCTGGACGTTTTTCAATGGCAAAAATCAATGAATATTGTAAATGCACAAACAGTAATATCTCCACATTGCAAGGTGCAATTCTGAAATTTTTTGCTTTTTCCTGTTAATCCTAGCATGATAAAGAAGATTCAAAGAGAGTGAGATGCCAGCTCCTTTCATTCAGTCAGTAGCTTCAAACATTTCTGGTATATGAAAAACATGTTTTTCAATGGCAAAAATCAATGAATATTGTAAATGCACAAACAGTAATATCTCCACATTGCAAGGTGCAATTCAGAAATTTTTTGCTTTTTCCTGCTAATCCTAGCATGATAAAGAAGATTCAAAGAGAGTGAGATGATAGCTCCTTTCATTCAGTCAGTAGCTTCAAACATTTCTGGACGTTTTTCAATGGCAAAAATCAATGAATATTGTAAATGCACAAACAGTAATATCTCCACATTGCAAGGTGCAATTCTGAAATTTTTTGTTTTTTCCTGTTAATCCTAGCATGATAAAGAAGATTCAAAGAGAGTGAGATGCCAGCTCCTTTCATTCAGTCAGTAGCTTCAAACATTTCTGGTATATGAAAAACATGTTTTTCAATGGCAAAAATCAATGAATATTGTAAATGCACAAACAGTAATATCTCCACATTGCAAGGTGCAATTCAGAAATTTTTTGCTTTTTCCTGCTAATCCTAGCATGATAAAGAAGATTCAAAGAGAGTGAGATGCCAGCTCCTTTCATTCAGTCAGTAGCTTCAAACATTTCTGGACGTTTTTCAATGGCAAAAATCAATGAATATTGTAAATGCACAAACAGTAATATCTCCACATTGCAAGGTGCAATTCTGAAATTTTTTGTTTTTTCCTGTTAATCCTAGCATGATAAAGAAGATTCAAAGAGAGTGAGATGCCAGCTCCTTTCATTCAGTCAGTAGCTTCAAACATTTCTGGTATATGAAAAACATGTTTTTCAATGGCAAAAATCAATGAATATTGTAAATGCACAAACAGTAATATCTCCACATTACAAGGTGCAGTTCTGAAATTTTTTGCTTTTTCCTGCTAATCCTAGCATGATAAAGAAGATTCAAAGAGAGTGAGATGCCAGCTCCTTTCATTCAGTCAGTAGCTTCAAACATTTCTGGACGTTTTTCAATGGCAAAAATCAATGAATATTGTAAATGCACAAACAGTAATATCTCCACATTGCAAGGTGCAATTCTGAAATTTTTTGCTTTTTCCTGTTAATCCTAGCATGATAAAGAAGATTCAAAGAGAGTGAGATGCCAGCTCCTTTCATTCAGTCAGTAGCTTCAAACATTTCTGGTATATGAAAAACATGTTTTTCAATGGCAAAAATCAATGAATATTGTAAATGCACAAACAGTAATATCTCCACATTGCAAGGTGCAATTCAGAAATTTTTTGCTTTTTCCTGCTAATCCTAGCATGATAAAGAAGATTCAAAGAGAGTGAGATGCCAGCTCCTTTCATTCAGTCAGTAGCTTCAAACATTTCTGGACGTTTTTCAATGGCAAAAATCAATGAATATTGTAAATGCACAAACAGTAATATCTCCACATTGCAAGGTGCAATTCTGAAATTTTTTGTTTTTTCCTGTTAATCCTAGCATGATAAAGAAGATTCAAAGAGAGTGAGATGCCAGCTCCTTTCATTCAGTCAGTAGCTTCAAACATTTCTGGTATATGAAAAACATGTTTTTCAATGGCAAAAATCAATGAATATTGTAAATGCACAAACAGTAATATCTCCACATTACAAGGTGCAGTTCTGAAATTTTTTGCTTTTTCCTGCTAATCCTAGCATGATAAAGAAGATTCAAAGAGAGTGAGATGCCAGCTCCTTTCATTCAGTCAGTAGCTTCAAACATTTCTGGACGTTTTTCAATGGCAAAAATCAATGAATATTGTAAATGCACAAACAGTAATATCTCCACATTGCAAGGTGCAATTCTGAAATTTTTTGCTTTTTCCTGTTAATCCTAGCATGATAAAGAAGATTCAAAGAGAGTGAGATGCCAGCTCCTTTCATTCAGTCAGTAGCTTCAAACATTTCTGGTATATGAAAAACATGTTTTTCAATGGCAAAAATCAATGAATATTGTAAATGCACAAACAGTAATATCTCCACATTGCAAGGTGCAATTCTGAAATTTTTTGCTTTTTCCTGCTAATCCTAGCATGATAAAGAAGATTCAAAGAGAGTGAGATGCCAGCTCCTTTCATTCAGTCAGTAGCTTCAAACATTTCTGGACGTTTTTCAATGGCAAAAATCAATGAATATTGTAAATGCACAAACAGTAATATCTCCACATTGCAAGGTGCAATTCTGAAATTTTTTGCTTTTTCCTGTTAATCCTAGCATGATAAAGAAGAATCAAAGAGAGTGAGATGCCAGCTCCTTTCATTCAGTCAGTAGCTTCAAACATTTCTGGTATATGAAAAACATGTTTTTCAATGGCAAAAATCAATGAATATTGTAAATGCACAAACAGTAATATCTCCACATGGCAAGGTGCAATTCTGAAATTTTTTGCTTTTTCCTGCTAATCCCATCATGATAAAGAAGATTCAAAGAGAGTGAGATGCCAGCTCCTTTCATTCAGTCAGTAGCTTCAAACATTTCTGGTATATGAAAAACATGTTTTTCAATGGCAAAAATCAATGAATATTGTAAATGCACAAACAGTAATATCTCCACATTGCAAGGTGCAATTCTGAAATTTTTTGCTTTTTCCTGCTAATCCTAGCATGATAAAGAAGATTCAAAGAGAGTGAGATGCCAGCTCCTTTCATTCAGTCAGTAGCTTCAAACATTTCTGGACGTTTTTCAATGGCAAAAATCAATGAATATTGTAAATGCACAAACAGTAATATCTCCACATTGCAAGGTGCAATTCTGAAATTTTTTGTTTTTTCCTGTTAATCCTAGCATGATAAAGAAGATTCAAAGAGAGTGAGATGCCAGCTCCTTTCATTCAGTCAGTAGCTTCAAACATTTCTGGTATATGAAAAACATGTTTTTCAATGGCAAAAATCAATGAATATTGTAAATGCACAAACAGTAATATCTCCACATTACAAGGTGCAGTTCTGAAATTTTTTGCTTTTTCCTGCTAATCCTAGCATGATAAAGAAGATTCAAAGAGAGTGAGATGCCAGCTCCTTTCATTCAGTCAGTAGCTTCAAACATTTCTGGACGTTTTTCAATGGCAAAAATCAATGAATATTGTAAATGCACAAACAGTAATATCTCCACATTGCAAGGTGCAATTCTGAAATTTTTTGCTTTTTCCTGTTAATCCTAGCATGATAAAGAAGATTCAAAGAGAGTGAGATGCCAGCTCCTTTCATTCAGTCAGTAGCTTCAAACATTTCTGGTATATGAAAAACATGTTTTTAAATGGCAAAAATCAATGAATATTGTAAATGCACAAACAGTAATATCTCCACATTGCAAGGTGCAATTCTGAAATTTTTTGCTTTTTCCTGCTAATCCTAGCATGATAAAGAAGATTCAAAGAGAGTGAGATGCCAGCTCCTTTCATTCAGTCAGTAGCTTCAAACATTTCTGGACGTTTTTCAATGGCAAAAATCAATGAATATTGTAAATGCACAAACAGTAATATCTCCACATTGCAAGGTGCAATTCTGAAATTTTTTGCTTTTTCCTGTTAATCCTAGCATGATAAAGAAGATTCAAAGAGAGTGAGATGCCAGCTCCTTTCATTCAGTCAGTAGCTTCAAACATTTCTGGTATATGAAAAACATGTTTTTCAATGGCAAAAATCAATGAATATTGTAAATGCACAAACAGTAATATCTCCACATTGCAAGGTGCAATTCTGAAATTTTTTGCTTTTTCCTGCTAATCCTAGCATGATAAAGAAGATTCAAAGAGAGTGAGATGCCAGCTCCTTTCATTCAGTCAGTAGCTTCAAACATTTCTGGACGTTTTTCAATGGCAAAAATCAATGAATATTGTAAATGCACAAACAGTAATATCTCCACATTGCAAGGTGCAATTCTGAAATTTTTTGCTTTTTCCTGTTAATCCTAGCATGATAAAGAAGATTCAAAGAGAGTGAGATGCCAGCTCCTTTCATTCAGTCAGTAGCTTCAAACATTTCTGGTATATGAAAAACATGTTTTTCAATGGCAAAAATCAATGAATATTGTAAATGCACAAACAGTAATATCTCCACATTGCAAGGTGCAATTCTGAAATTTTTGCTTTTTCCTGCTAATCCTAGCATGATAAAGTAGATTCAAAGAGAGTGAGATGCCAGCTCCTTTCATTCAGTCAGTAGCTTCAAACATTTCTGGACGTTTTTCAATGGCAAAAATCAATGAATATTGTAAATGCACAAACAGTAATATCTCCACATTGCAAGGTGCAATTCAGAAATTTTTGGCTTTTTCCTGCTAATCCTAGCATGATAAAGAAGATTCAAAGAGAGTGAGATGCCAGCTCCTTTCATTCAGTCAGTAGCTTCAAACATTTCTGGTATATGAAAAACATGTTTTTCAATGGCAAAAATCAATGAATATTGTAAATGCACAAACAGTAATATCTTCACATTGCAAGGTGCAATTCTGAAATTTTTTGCTTTTTCCTGCTAATCCTAGCATGATAAAGAAGATTCAAAGAGAGTGAGATGCCAGCTCCTTTCATTCAGTCAGTAGCTTCAAACATTTCTGGACGTTTTTCAATGGCAAAAATCAATGAATTTTGTAAATGCACAAACAGTAATATTTTACATTGCAAGGTGCAATTCTGAAATTTTTTGCTTTTTCCTGCTAATCCTAGCATGATAAAGAAGATTCAAAGAGAGTGAGATGCCAGCTCCTTTCATTCAGTCAGTAGCTTCAAACATTTCTGGTATATGAAAAACATGTTTTTCAATGGCAAAAATCAATGAATATTGTAAATGCACAAACAGTAATATCTCCACATTGCAAGGTGCAATTCTGAAATTTTTTGCTTTTTCCTGCTAATCCTAGCATGATAAAGAAGATTCAAAGAGAGTGAGATGCCAGCTCCTTTCATTCAGTCAGTAGCTTCAAACATTTCTGGACGTTTTTCAATGGCAAAAATCAATGAATATTGTAAATGCACAAACAGTAATATCTCCACATTGCAAGGTGCAATTCTGAAATTTTTTGCTTTTTCCTGTTAATCCTAGCATGATAAAGAAGATTCAAAGAGAGTGAGATGCCAGCTCCTTTCATTCAGTCAGTAGCTTCAAACATTTCTGGTATATGAAAAACATGTTTTTCAATGGCAAAAATCAATGAATATTGTAAATGCACAAACAGTAATATCTCCACATTGCAAGGTGCAATTCTGAAATTTTTTGCTTTTTCCTGCTAATCCTAGCATGATAAAGAAGATTCAAAGAGAGTGAGATGCCAGCTCCTTTCATTCAGTCAGTAGCTTCAAACATTTCTGGACGTTTTTCAATGGCAAAAATCAATGAATATTGTAAATGCACAAACAGTAGTATCTCCACATTGCAAGGTGCAATTCTGAAATTTTTTGCTTTTTCCTGTTAATCCTAGCATGATAAAGAAGATTCAAAGAGAGTGAGATGCCAGCTCCTTTCATTCAGTCAGTAGCTTCAAACATTTCTGGTATATGAAAAACATGTTTTTCAATGGCAAAAATCAATGAATATTGTAAATGCACAAACAGTAATATCTCCACATTGCAAGGTGCAATTCTGAAATTTTTTGCTTTTTCCTGCTAATCCTAGCATGATAAAGAAGATTCAAAGAGAGTGAGATGCCAGCTCCTTTCATTCAGTCAGTAGCTTCAAACATTTCTGGACGTTTTTCAATGGCAAAAATCAATGAATATTGTAAATGCACAAACAGTAGTATCTCCACATTGCAAGGTGCAATTCTGAAATTTTTTGCTTTTTCCTGTTAATCCTAGCATGATAAAGAAGATTCAAAGAGAGTGAGATGCCAGCTCCTTTCATTCAGTCAGTAGCTTCAAACATTTCTGGTATATGAAAAACATGTTTTTCAATGGCAAAAATCAATGAATATTGTAAATGCACAAACAGTAATATCTCCACATTGCAAGGTGCAATTCTGAAATTTTTTGCTTTTTCCTGCTAATCCTAGCATGATAAAGAAGATTCAAAGAGAGTGAGATGCCAGCTCCTTTCATTCAGTCAGTAGCTTCAAACATTTCTGGTATATGAAAAACATGTTTTTCAATGGCAAAAATCAATGAATATTGTAAATGCACAAACAGTAATATCTCCACATTGCAAGGTGCAATTCTGAAATTTTTTGCTTTTTCCTGCTAATCCTAGCATGATAAAGAAGATTCAAAGAGAGTGAGATGCCAGTTCCTTTCATTCAGTCAGTAGCTTCAAACATTTCTGGTATATGAATAACATGATGTTTTTCAATGGCAAAAATCAATGAATATTGTAAATGCACAAACAGTAATATCTCCACATTGCAAGGTGCAATTCTGAAATTTTTTGCTTTTTCCTGCTAATCCTAGCATGATAAAGAAGATTCAAAGAGAGTGAGATGCCAGCTCCTTTCATTCAGTCAGTAGCTTCAAACATTTCTGGACGTTTTTCAATGGCAAAAATCAATGAATATTGTAAATGCACAAACAGTAATATCTCCACATTGCAAGGTGCAATTCTGAAATTTTTTGCTTTTTCCTGCTAATCCTAGCATGATAAAGAAGATTCAAAGAGAGTGAGATACCAGCTCCTTTCATTCCGTCAGTAGCTTCAAACATTTCTGGTATATGAAAAACATGTTTTTCAATGGCAAAAATCAATGAATATTGTAAATGCACAAACAGTAATATCTCCACATTGCAAGGTGCAATTCTGAAATTTTTTGCTTTTTCCTGCTAATCCTAGCATGATAAAGAAGATTCAAAGAGAGTGAGATGCCAGCTCCTTTCATTCAGTCAGTAACTTCAAACATTTCTGGACGTTTTTCAATGGCAAAAATCAATGAATATTGTAAATGCACAAACAGTAATATCTCCACATTGCAAGGTGCAATTCTGAAATTTTTTGCTTTTTCCTGTTAATCCTAGCATGATAAAGAAGATTCAAAGAGAGTGAGATGCCAGCTCCTTTCATTCAGTCAGTAGCTTCAAACATTTCTGGTGTATGAAAAACATGTTTTTCAATGGCAAAAATCAATGAATATTGTAAATGCACAAACAGTAATATCTCCATATTGCAAGGTGCAATTCTGAAATTTTTTGCTTTTTCCTGCTAATCCTAGCATGATAAAGAAGATTCAAAGAGAGTGAGATGCCAGCTCCTTTCATTCAGTCAGTAGCTTCAAACATTTCTGGACGTTTTTCAATGGCAAAAATCAATGAATATTGTAAATGCACAAACAGTAATATCTCCACATTGCAAGGTGCAATTCAGAAATTTTTTGCTTTTTCCTGCTAATCCTAGCATGATAAAGAAGATTCAAAGAGAGTGAGATGCCAGCTCCTTTCATTCAGTCAGTAGCTTCAAACATTTCTGGTATATGAAAAACATGTTTTTCAATGGCAAAAATCAATGAATATTGTAAATGCACAAACAGTAATATCTCCACATTGCAAGGTGCAATTCTGAAATTTTTTGCTTTTTCCTGCTAATCCTAGCATGATAAAGAAGCTTCAAAGAGAGTGAGATGCCAGCTCCTTTCATTCAGTCAGTAGCTTCAAACATTTCTGGACGTTTTTCAATGGCAAAAATCAATGAATATTGTAAATGCACAAACAGTAATATCTCCACATTGCAAGGTGCAATTCTGAAATTTTTTGCTTTTTCCTGTTAATCCTAGCATGATAAAGAAGATTCAAAGAGAGTGAGATGCCAGCTCCTTTCATTCAGTCAGTAGCTTCAAACATTTCTGGTATATGAAAAACATGTTTTTCAATGGCAAAAATCAATGAATATTGTAAATGCACAAACAGTAATATCTCCACATTGCAAGGTGCAATTCTGAAATTTTTTGCTTTTTCCTGCTAATCCTAGCATGATAAAGAAGCTTCAAAGAGAGTGAGATGCCAGCTCCTTTCATTCAGTCAGTAGCTTCAAACATTTCTGGACGTTTTTCAATGGCAAAAATCAATGAATATTGTAAATGCACAAACAGTAATATCTCCACATTGCAAGGTGCAATTCTGAAATTTTTTGCTTTTTCCTGTTAATCCTAGCATGATAAAGAAGATTCAAAGAGAGTGAGATGCCAGCTCCTTTCATTCAGTCAGTAGCTTCAAACATTTCTGGTATATGAAAAACATGTTTTTCAATGGCAAAAATCAATGAATATTGTAAATGCACAAACAGTAATATCTCCACATTGCAAGGTGCAATTCTGAAATTTTTTGCTTTTTCCTGCTAATCCTAGCATGATAAAGAAGATTCAAAGAGAGTGAGATGCCAGCTCCTTTCATTCAGTCAGTAGCTTCAAACATTTCTGGACGTTTTTCAATGGCAAAAATCAATGAATATTGTAAATGCACAAACAGTAATATCTCCACATTGCAAGGTGCAATTCTGAAATTTTTTGCTTTTTCCTGTTAATCCTAGCATGATAAAGAAGATTCAAAGAGAGTGAGATGCCAGCTCCTTTCATTCAGTCAGTAGCTTCAAACATTTCTGGTATATGAAAAACATGTTTTTCAATGGCAAAAATCAATGAATATTGTATATGCACAAACAGTAATATCTCCACATTGCAAGGTGCAATTCTGAAATTTTTTGCTTTTTCCTGCTAATCCTAGCATGATAAAGAAGATTCAAAGAGAGTGAGATGCCAGCTCCTTTCATTCAGTCAGTAGCTTCAAACATTTCTGGACGTTTTTCAATGGCAAAAATCAATGAATATTGTAAATGCACAAACAGTAATATCTCCACATTGCAAGGTGCAATTCAGAAATTTTTGGCTTTTTCCTGCTAATCCTAGCATGATAAAGAAGATTCAAAGAGAGTGAGATGCCAGCTCCTTTCATTCAGTCAGTAGCTTCAAACATTTCTGGTATATGAAAAACATGTTTTTCAATGGCAAAAATCAATGAATATTGTAAATGCACAAACAGTAATATCTCCACATTGCAAGGTGCAATTCTGAAATTTTCTGCTTTTTCCTGCTAATCCTAGCATGATAAAGAAGATTCAAAGAGAGTGAGATGCCAGCTCCTTTCATTCAGTCAGTAGCTTCAAACATTTCTGGACGTTTTTCAATGGCAAAAATCAATGAATATTGTAAATGCACAAACAGTAATATCTCCACATTGCAAGGTGCAATTCTGAAATTTTTTGCTTTTTCCTGTTAACCCTAGCATGATAAAGAAGATTCAAAGAGAGTGAGATGCCAGCTCCTTTCATTCAGTCAGTAGCTTCAAACATTTCTGGTATATGAAAAACATGTTTTTCAATGGCAAAAATCAATGAATATTGTAAATGCACAAACAGTAATATCTCCACATTGCAAGGTGCAATTCTGAAATTTTTTGCTTTTTCCTGCTAATCCTAGCATGATAAAGAAGATTCAAAGAGAGTGAGATGCCAGCTCCTTTCATTCAGTCAGTAGCTTCAAACATTTCTGGACGTTTTTCAATGGCAAAAATCAATGAATATTGTAAATGCACAAACAGTAATATCTCCACATTGCAAGGTGCAATTCTGAAATTTTTTGCTTTTTCCTGTTAATCCTAGCATGATAAAGAAGATTCAAAGAGAGTGAGATGCCAGCTCCTTTCATTCAGTCAGTAGCTTCAAACATTTCTGGTATATGAAAAACATGTTTTTCAATGGCAAAAATCAATGAATATTGTAAATGCACAAACAGTAATATCTCCACATTGCAAGGTGCAATTCTGAAATTTTTTGCTTTTTCCTGCTAATCCTAGCATGATAAAGAAGATTCAAAGAGAGTGAGATGCCAGCTCCTTTCATTCAGTCAGTAGCTTCAAACATTTCTGGTATATGAAAAACATGTTTTTCAATGGCAAAAATCAATGAATATTGTAAATGCACAAATAGTAATATCTCCACATTGCAAGGTGCAATTCTGAAATTTTTTGCTTTTTCCTGCTAATCCTAGCATGATAAAGAAGATTCAAAGAGAGTGAGATGCCAGCTCCTTTCATTCAGTCAGTAGCTTCAAACATTTCTGGTATATGAATAACATGATGTTTTTCAATGGCAAAAATCAATGAATATTGTAAATGCACAAACAGTAATATCTCCACATTGCAAGGTGCAATTCTGAAATTTTTTGCTTTTTCCTGCTAATCTTAGCATGATAAAGAAGATTCAAAGAGAGTGAGATGCCAGCTCCTTTCATTCAGTCAGTAGCTTCAAACATTTCTGGACGTTTTTCAATGGCAAAAATCAATGAATATTGTAAATGCACAAACAGTAATATCTCCACATTGCAAGGTGCAATTCTGAAATTTTTTGCTTTTTCCTGCTAATCCTAGCATGATAAAGAAGATTCAAAGAGAGTGAGATGCCAGCTCCTTTCAATCCGTCAGTAGCTTCAAACATTTCTGGTATATGAAAAACATGTTTTTCAATGGCAAAAATCAATGAATATTGTAAATGCACAAACAGTAATATCTCCACATTGCAAGGTGCAATTCTGAAATTTTTTGCTTTTTCCTGCTAATCCTAGCATGATAAAGAAGATTCAAAGAGAGTGAGATGCCAGCTCCTTTCATTCAGTCAGTAGCTTCAAACATTTCTGGTATATGAAAAACATGTTTTTCAATGGCAAAAATCAATGAATATTGTAAATGCACAAACAGTAATATCTCCACATTGCAAGGTGCAATTCTGAAATTTTTTGCTTTTTCCTGCTAATCCTAGCATGATAAAGAAGATTCAAAGAGAGTGAGATGCCAGCTCCTTTCATTCAGTCAGTAGCTTCAAACATTTCTGGACGTTTTTCAATGGCAAAAATCAATGAATATTGTAAATGCACAAACAGTAATATCTCCACATTGCAAGGTGCAATTCTGAAATTTTTTGCTTTTTCCTGTTAATCCTAGCATGATAAAGAAGATTCAAAGAGAGTGAGATGCCAGCTCCTTTCATTCAGTCAGTAGCTTCAAACATTTCTGGTATATGAAAATCATGTTTTTCAATGGCAAAAATCAATGAATATTGTAAATGCACAAACAGTAATATCTCCACATTGCAAGGTGCAATTCTGAAATTTTTTGCTTTTTCCTGCTAATCCTAGCATGATAAAGAAGATTCAAAGAGAGTGAGATGCCAGCTCCTTTCATTCAGTCAGTAGCTTCAAACATTTCTGGTATATGAAAAACATGTTTTTCAATGGCAAAAATCAATGAATATTGTAAATGCACAAACAGTAATATCTCCACATTGCAAGGTGCAATTCTGAAATTTTTTGCTTTTTCCTGCTAATCCTAGCATGATAAAGAAGATTCAAAGAGAGTGAGATGCCAGCTCCTTTCATTCAGTCAGTAGCTTCAAACATTTCTGATATATGAATAACATGATGTTTTTCAATGGCAAAAATCAATGAATATTGTAAATGCACAAACAGTAATATCTCCACATTGCAAGGTGCAATTCTGAATTTTTTTGCTTTTTCCTGCTAATCCTAGCATGATAAAGAAGATTCAAAGAGAGTGAGATGCCAGCTCCTTTCATTCAGTCAGTAGCTGCAAACATTTCTGGACGTTTTTCAATGGCAAAAATTAATGAATATTGTAAATGCACAAACAGTAATATCTCCACATTGCAAGGTGCAATTCTGAAATTTTTTGCTTTTTCCTGTTAATCCTAGCATGATAAAGAAGATTCAAAGAGAGTGAGATGCCAGCTCCTTTCATTCAGTCAGTAGCTTCAAACATTTCTGGTATATGAAAAACATGTTTTTCAATGGCAAAAATCAATGAATATTGTAAATGCACAAACAGTAATATCTCCACATTGCAAGGTGCAATTCTGAAATTTTTTGCTTTTTCCTGCTAATCCTAGCATGATAAAGAAGATTCAAAGAGAGTGAGATGCCAGCTCCTTTCATTCAGTCAGTAGCTTCAAACATTTCTGGACGTTTTTCAATGGCAAAAATCAATGAATATTGTAAATGCACAAACAGTAATATCTCCACATTGCAAGGTGCAATTCTGAAATTTTTTGCTTTTTCCTGTTAATCCTAGCATGATAAAGAAGATTCAAAGAGAGTGAGATGCCAGCTCCTTTCATTCAGTCAGTAGCTTCAAACATTTCTGGTATATGAAAAACATGTTTTTCAATGGCAAAAATCAATGAATATTGTAAATGCACAAACAGTAATATCTCCACATTGCAAGGTGCAATTCTGAAATTTTTTGCTTTTTCCTGCTAATCCTAGCATGATAAAGAAGATTCAAAGAGAGTGAGATGCCAGCTCCTTTCATTCAGTCAGTAGCTTCAAACATTTCTGGACGTTTTTCAATGGCAAAAATCAATGAATATTGTAAATGCACAAACAGTAATATCTCCACATTGCAAGGTGCAATTCAGAAATTTTTGGCTTTTTCCTGCTAATCCTAGCATGATAAAGAAGATTCAAAGAGAGTGAGATGCCAGCTCCTTTCATTCAGTCAGTAGCTTCAAACATTTCTGGTATATGAAAAACAAGTTTTTCAATGGCAAAAATCAATGAATATTGTAAATGCACAAACAGTAATATCTCCACATGGCAAGGTGCAATTCTGAAATTTTTTGCTTTTTCCTGCTAATCCTAGCATGATAAAGAAGATTCAAAGAGAGTGAGATGCCAGCTCCTTTCATTCAGTCAGTAGCTTCAAACATTTCTGGACGTTTTTCAATGGCAAAAATCAATGAATATTGTAAATGCACAAACAGTAATATCTCCACATTGCAAGGTGCAATTCTGAAATTTTTTGCTTTTTCCTGTTAATCCTAGCATGATAAAGAAGATTCAAAGAGAGTGAGATGCCAGCTCCTTTCATTCAGTCAGTAGCTTCAAACATTTCTGGTATATGAAAAACATGTTTTTCAATGGCAAAAATCAATGAATATTGTAAATGCACAAACAGTAATATCTCCACATTGCAAGGTGCAATTCTGAAATTTTTTGCTTTTCCCTGCTAATCCTAGCATGATAAAGAAGATTCAAAGAGAGTGAGATGCCAGCTCCTTTCATTCAGTCAGTAGCTTCAAACATTTCTGGACGTTTTTAAATGGCAAAAATCAATGAATATTGTAAATGCACAAACAGTAATATCTCCACATTGCAAGGTGCAATTCTGAAATTTTTTGCTTTTTCCTGTTAATCCTAGCATGATAAAGAAGATTCAAAGAGAGTGAGATGCCAGCTCCTTTCATTCAGTCAGTAGCTTCAAACATTTCTGGTATATGAAAAACATGTTTTTCAATGGCAAAAATCAATGAATATTGTAAATGCACAAACAGTAATATCTCCACATTGCAAGGTGCAATTCTGAAATTTTTTGCTTTTTCCTGCTAATCCTAGCATGATAAAGAAGATTCAAAGAGAGTGAGATGCCAGCTCCTTTCATTCAGTCAGTAGCTTCAAACATTTCTGGTATATGAAAAACATGTTTTTCAATGGCAAAAATCAATGAATATTGTAAATGCACAAACAGTAATATCTCCACATTGCAAGGTGCAATTCTGAAATTTTTTGCTTTTTCCTGCTAATCCTAGCATGATAAAGAAGATTCAAAGAGAGTGAGATGCCAGCTCCTTTCATTCAGTCAGTAGCTTCAAACATTTCTGGTATATGAATAACATGATGTTTTTCAATGGCAAAAATCAATGAATATTGTAAATGCACAAACAGTAATATCTCCACATTGCAAGGTGCAATTCTGAAATTTTTTGCTTTTTCCTGCTAATCCTAGCATGATAAAGAAGATTCAAAGAGAGTGAGATGCCAGCTCCTTTCATTCAGTCAGTAGCTTCAAACATTTCTGGACGTTTTTCAATGGCAAAAATCAATGAATATTGTAAATGCACAAACAGTAATATCTCCACATTGCAAGGTGCAATTCTGAAATTTTTTGCTTTTTCCTGCTAATCCTAGCATGATATAGAATATTCAAAGAGAGTGAGATGCCAGCTCCTTTCATTCCGTCAGTAGCTTCAAACATTTCTGGTATATGAAAAACATGTTTTTCAATGGCAAAAATCAATGAATATTGTAAATGCACAAAGAGTAATATCTCCACATTGCAAGGTGCAATTCTGAAATTTTTTGCTTTTTCCTGCTAATCCTAGCATGATAAAGAAGATTCAAAGAGAGTGAGATGCCAGCTCCTTTCATTCAGTCAGTAGCTTCAAACATTTCTGGACGTTTTTCAATGGCAAAAATCAATGAATATTGTAAATGCACAAACAGTAATATCTCCACATTGCAAGGTGCAATTCTGAAATTTTTTGCTTTTTCCTGTTAATCCTAGCATGATAAAGAAGATTCCAAGAGAGTGAGATGCCAGCTCCTTTCATTCAGTCAGTAGCTTCAAACATTTCTGGTATATGAAAAACATGTTTTTCAATGGCAAAAATCAATGAATATTGTAAATGCACAAACAGTAATATCTCCACATTGCAAGGTGCAATTCTGAAATTTTTTGCTTTTTCCTGCTAATCCTAGCATGATAAAGAAGATTCAAAGAGAGTGAGATGCCAGCTCCTTTCATTCAGTCAGTAGCTTCAAACATTTCTGGTATATGAAAAACATGTTTTTCAATGGCAAAAATCAATGAATATTGTAAATGCACAAACAGTAATATCTCCACATTGCAAGGTGCAATTCTGAAATTTTTTGCTTTTTCCTGCTAATCCTAGCATGATAAAGAAGATTCAAAGAGAGTGAGATGCCAGCTCCTTTCATTCAGTCAGTAGCTTCAAACATTTCTGGTATATGAATAACATGATGTTTTTCAATGGCAAAAATCAATGAATATTGTAAATGCACAAACAGTAATATCTCCACATTGCAAGGTGCAATTCTGAAATTTTTTGCTTTTTCCTGCTAATCTTAGCATGATAAAGAAGATTCAAAGAGAGTGAGATGCCAGCTCCTTTCATTCAGTCAGTAGCTTCAAACATTTCTGGACGTTTTTCAATGGCAAAAATCAATGAATATTGTAAATGCACAAACAGTAATATCTCCACAATGCAAGGTGCAATTCTGAAATTTTTTGCTTTTTCCTGCTAATCCTAGCATGATAAAGAAGATTCAAAGAGAGTGAGATGCCAGCTCCTTTCATTCCGTCAGTAGCTTCAAACATTTCTGGTATATGAAAAACATGTTTTTCAATGGCAAAAATCAATGAATATTGTAAATGCACAAACAGTAATATCTCCACATTGCAAGGTGCAATTCTGAAATTTTTTGCTTTTTCCTGCTAATCCTAGCATGATAAAGAAGATTCAAAGAGAGTGAGATGCCAGCTCCTTTCATTCAGTCAGTAGCTTCAAACATTTCTGGTATATGAAAAACATGTTTTTCAATGGCAAAAATCAATGAATATTGTAAATGCACAAACAGTAATATCTCCACATTGCAAGGTGCAATTCTGAAATTTTTTGCTTTTTCCTGCTAATCCTAGCATGGTAAAGAAGATTCAAAGAGAGTGAGATGCCAGCTCCTTTCATTCAGTCAGTAGCTTCAAACATTTCTGGACGTTTTTCAATGGCAAAAATCAATCAATATTGTAAATGCACAAACAGTAATATCTCCACATTGCAAGGTGCAATTCAGAATTTTTTGGCTTTTTCCTGCTAATCCTAGCATGATAAAGAAGATTCAAAGAGAGTGAGATGCCAGCTCCTTTCATTCAGTCAGTAGCTTCAAACATTTCTGGTATATGAAAAACATGTTTTTCAATGGCAAAAATCAATGAATATTGTAAATGCACAAACAGTAATATCTCCACATTGCAAGGTGCAATTCTGAAATTTTTTGCTTTTTCCTGCTAATCCTAGCATGATAAAGAAGATTCAAAGAGAGTGAGATGCCAGCTCCTTTCATTCAGTCAGTAGCTTCAAACATTTCTGGACGTTTTTCAATGGCAAAAATCAATGAATATTGTAAATGCACAAACAGTAATATCTCCACATTGCAAGGTGCAATTCTGAAATTTTTTGCTTTTTCCTGTTAATCCTAGCATGATAAAGAAGATTCAAAGAGAGTGAGATGCCAGCTCCTTTCATTCAGTCAGTAGCTTCAAACATTTCTGGTATATGAAAATCATGTTTTTCAATGGCAAAAATCAATGAATATTGTAAATGCACAAACAGTAATATCTCCACATTGCAAGGTGCAATTCTGAAATTTTTTGCTTTTTCCTGCTAATCCTAGCATGATAAAGAAGATTCAAAGAGAGTGAGATGCCAGCTCCTTTCATTCAGTCAGTAGCTTCAAACATTTCTGGTATATGAAAAACATGTTTTTCAATGGCAAAAATCAATGAATATTGTAAATGCACAAACAGTAATATCTCCACATTGCAAGGTGCAATTCTGAAATTTTTTGCTTTTTCCTGCTAATCCTAGCATGATAAAGAAGATTCAAAGAGAGTGAGATGCCAGCTCCTTTCATTCAGTCAGTAGCTTCAAACATTTCTGGTATATGAATAACAGGATGTTTTTCAATGGCAAAAATCAATGAATATTGTAAATGCACAAACAGTAATATCTCCACATTGCAAGGTGCAATTCTGAAATTTTTTGCTTTTTCCTGCTAATCCTAGCATGATAAAGAAGATTCAAAGAGAGTGAGATGCCAGCTCCTTTCATTCAGTCAGTAGCTTCAAACATTTCTGGACGTTTTTCAATGGCAAAAATCAATGAATATTGTAAATGCACAAACAGTAATATCTCCACATTGCAAGGTGCAATTCTGAAATTTTTTGCTTTTTCCTGCTAATCCTAGCATGATAAAGAAGATTAAAAGAGAGTGAGATGCCAGCTCCTTTCATTCCGTCAGTAGCTTCAAACATTTCTGGTATATGAAAAACATGTTTTTCAATGGCAAAAATCAATGAATATTGTAAATGCACAAACAGTAATATCTCCACATTGCAAGGTGCAATTCTGAAATTGTTTGCTTTTTCCTGCTAATCCTAGCATGATAAAGAAGATTCAAAGAGAGTGAGATGCCAGCTCCTTTCATTCAGTCAGTAGCTTCAAACATTTCTGGACGTTTTTCAATGGCAAAAATTAATGAATATTGTAAATGCACAAACAGTAATATCTCCACATTGCAAGGTGCAATTCTGAAATTTTTGGCTTTTTCCGGTTAATCCTAGCATGATAAAGAAGATTCAAAGAGAGTGAGATGCCAGCTCCTTTCATTCAGTCAGTAGCTTCAAACATTTCTGGTATATGAAAAACATGTTTTTCAATGGCAAAAATCAATGAATATTGTAAATGCACAAACAGTAATATCTCCACATTGCAAGGTGCAATTCTGAAATTTTTTGCTTTTTCCTGCTAATCCTAGCATGATAAAGAAGATTCAAAGAGAGTGAGATGCCAGCTCCTTTCATTCAGTCAGTAGATTCAAACATTTCTGGACGTTTTTCAATGGCAAAAATCAATGAATATTGTAAATGCACAAACAGTAATATCTCCACATTGCAAGGTGCAATTCTGAAATTTTTTGCTTTTTCCTGTTAATCCTAGCATGATAAAGAAGATTCAAAGAGAGTGAGATGCCAGCTCCTTTCATTCAGTCAGTAGCTTCAAACATTTCTGGTATATGAAAAACATGTTTTTCAATGGCAAAAATCAATGAATATTGTAAATGCACAAACAGTAATATCTCCACATTGCAAGGTGCAATTCTGAAATTTTTTGCTTTTTCCTGCTAATCCTAGCATGATAAAGAAGATTCAAAGAGAGTGAGATGCCAGCTCCTTTCATTCAGTCAGTAGCTTCAAACATTTCTGGACGTTTTTCAATGGTAAAAATCAATGAATATTGTAAATGCACAAACAGTAATATCTCCACATTGCAAGGTGCAATTCAGAAATTTTTGGCTTTTTCCTGCTAATCCTAGCATGATAAAGAAGATTCAAAGAGAGTGAGATGCCAGCTCCTTTCATTCAGTCAGTAGCTTCAAACATTTCTGGTATATGAAAAACAAGTTTTTCAATGGCAAAAATCAATGAATATTGTAAATGCACAAACAGTAATATCTCCACATGGCAAGGTGCAATTCTGAAATTTTTTGCTTTTTCCTGCTAATCCTAGCATGATAAAGAAGATTCAAAGAGAGTGAGATGCCAGCTCCTTTCATTCAGTCAGTAGCTTCAAACATTTCTGGACGTTTTTCAATGGCAAAAATCAATGAATATTGTAAATGCACAAACAGTAATATCTCCACATTGCAAGGTGCAATTCTGAAATTTTTTGCTTTTTCCTGTTAATCCTAGCATGATAAAGAAGATTCAAAGAGAGTGAGATGCCAGCTCCTTTCATTCAGTCAGTAGCTTCAATCATTTCTGGACGTTTTTCAATGGCAAAAATCAATGAATATTGTAAATGCACAAACAGTAATTTCTCCGCATTGCAAGGTGCAATTCTGAAATTTTTTGCTTTTTCCTGCTCCTCTTAGCATGATAAAGAAGATTCAAAGAGAGTGAGATGCCAGCTCCTTTCATTCAGTCAGTAGCTTCAATCATTTCTGGTATATGAAGAACATGATGTTTTTCAATGGCAAAAATCAATGAATATTGTAAATGCACAAACAGTAATTTCTCCGCATTGCAAGGTGCAATTCTGAAATTTTTTGCTTTTTCCTGCTCCTCTTAGCATGATAAAGAAGATTCAAAGAGAGTGAGATGCCAGCTCCTTTCATTCAGTCAGTAGCTTCAATCATTTCTGGTGTATGAATAACATGATGTTTTTCAATGGCAAAAATCAATGAATATTGTAAATGCACAAACAGTAATTTCTCCGCATTGCAAGGTGCAATTCTGAAATTTTTTGCTTTTTCCTGCTCCTCTTAGCATGATAAAGAAGATTCAAAGAGAGTGAGATGCCAGCTCCTTTCATTCAGTCAGTAGCTTCAAACATTTCAGGTATATGAAAAACATGTTTTTCAATGGCAAAAATCATTGAATATTGTAAATGCACAAACAGTAATATCTCCACAGTGCAAGGTGCAATTCTGAAATTTTTTGCTTTTTCCTGCTAATCCTAGCATGATAAAGAAGATTCAAAGAGAGTGAGATGCCAGCTCCTTTCATTCAGTCAGTAGCTTCAAACATTTCTGGTATATGAAAAACATGTTTTTCAATGGCAAAAATCAATGAATATTGTAAATGCACAAACAGTAATATCTCCACATTGCAAGGTGCAATTCTGAAATTTTTTGCTTTTTCCTGCTAATCCTAGCATGATAAAGAAGATTCAAAGAGAGTGAGATGCCAGCTCCTTTCATTCAGTCAGTAGCTTCAAACATTTCTGGTATATGAATAACATGATGTTTTTCAATGGCAAAAATCAATGAATATTGTAAATGCACAAACAGTAATATCTCCACATTGCAAGGTGCAATTCTGAAATTTTTTGCTTTTTCCTGCTAATCCTAGCATGATAAAGAAGATTCAAAGAGAGTGAGATGCCAGCTCCTTTCATTCAGTCAGTAGCTTCAAACATTTCTGGACGTTTTTCAATGGCAAAAATCAATGAATATTGTAAATGCACAAACAGTAATATCTCCACATTGCAAGGTGCAATTCTGAAATTTTTTGCTTTTTCCTGATAATCCTAGCATGATAAAGAAGATTCAAAGAGAGTGAGATGCCAGCTCCTTTCATTCAGTCAGTAGCTTCAAACATTTCTGGTATATGAAAAACATGTTTTTCAATGGCAAAAATCAATGAACATTGTAAATGCACAAACAGTAATATCTCCACATTGCAAGGTGCAATTCTGAAATTTTTTGCTTTTTCCTGCTAATCATAGCATGATAAAGAAGATTCAAAGAGAGTGAGATGCCAGCTCCTTTCATTCAGTCAGTAGCTTCAAACATTTCTGGACGTTTTTCAATGGCAAAAATCAATGAATATTGTAAATGCACAAACAGTAATATCTCCACATTGCAAGGTGCAATTCTGAAATTTTTTGTTTTTTCCTGTTAATCCTAGCATGATAAAGAAGATTCAAAGAGAGTGAGATGCCAGCTCCTTTCATTCAGTCAGTAGCTTCAAACATTTCTGGTATATGAAAAACATGTTTTTCAATGGCAAAAATCAATGAATATTGTAAATGCACAAACAGTAATATCTCCACATTGCAAGGTGCAATTCTGAAATTTTTTGCTTTTTCCTGCTAATCCTAGCATGATAAGGAAGATTCAAAGAGAGTGAGATGCCAGCTCCTTTCATTCAGTCAGTAGCTTCAAACATTTCTGGTATATGAAAAACATGTTTTTCAATGGCAAAAATCAATGAATATTGTAAATGCACAAACAGTAATATCTCCACATTGCAAGGTGCAATTCTGAAATTTTTTGCTTTTTCCTGCTAATCCTAGCATGATAAAGAAGATTCAAAGAGAGTGAGATGCCAGCTCCTTTCATTCAGTCAGTAGCTTCAAACATTTCTGGTATATGAAAAACATGTTTTTCAATGGCAAAAATCAATGAATATTGTAAATGCACAAACAGTAATATCTCCACATTGCAAGGTGCAATTCTGATATTTTTTGCTTTTTCCTGCTAATCCTAGCATGATAAAGAAGATTCAAAGAGAGTGAGATGCCAGCTCCTTTCATTCAGTCAGTAGCTTCAAACATTTCTGGTATATGAATAACATGATGTTTTTCAATGGCAAAAATCAATGAATATTGTAAATGCACAAACAGTAATATCTCCACATTGCAAGGTGCAATTCTGAAATTTTTTGCTTTTTCCTGTTAATCCTAGCATGATAAAGAAGATTCAAAGAGAGTGAGATGCCAGCTCCTTTCATTCAGTCAGTAGCTTCAAACATTTCTGGTATATGAAAAACATGTTTTTCAATGGCAAAAATCAATGAATATTGTAAATGCACAAACAGTAATATCTCCACATTGCAAGGTGCAATTCTGAAATTTTTTGCTTTTTCCTGCTAATCCTAGCATGATAAAGAAGATTCAAAGAGAGTGAGATGCCAGCTCCTTTCATTCAGTCAGTAGCTTCAAACATTTCTGGTATATGAAAAACATGTTTTTCAATGGCAAAAATCAATGAATATTGTAAATGCACAAACAGTAATATCTCCACATTGCAAGGTGCAATTCTGACATTTTTTGCTTTTTCCTGCTAATCCTAGCATGATAAAGAAGATTCAAAGAGAGTGAGATGCCAGCTCCTTTCATTCAGTCAGTAGCTTCAAACATTTCTGGACGTTTTTCAATGGCAAAAATCAATGAATATTGTAAATGCACAAACAGTAATATCTCCACTTTGCAAGGTGCAATTCTGAAATTTTTTGCTTTTTCCTGCTAATCCTAGCATGATAAAGAAGATTCAAAGAGAGTGAGATGCCAGCTCCTTTCATTCAGTCAGTAGCTTCAAACATTTCTGGACGTTTTTCAATGGCAAAAATCAATGAATATTGTAAATGCACAAACAGTAATATCTCCACATTGCAAGGTGCAATTCTGAATTTTTTTGCTTTTTCCTGCTAATCCTAGCATGATAAAGAAGATTCAAAGAGAGTGAGATGCCAGCTCCTTTCATTCAGTCAGTATCTTCAAACATTTCTGGATGTTTTTCAATGGCAAAAATCAATGAATATTGTAAATGCACAAACAGTAATTTCTCCGCATTGCAAGGTGCAATTCTGAAATTTTTTGCTTTTTCCTGCTCCTCTTAGCATGATAAAGAAGATTCAAAGAGAGTGAGATGCCAGCTCCTTTCATTCAGTCAGTAGCTTCAAACATTTCTGGTATATGACTAACATGATGTTTTTCAATGGCAAAAATCAATGAATATTGTAAATGCACAAACAGTAATTTCTCCGCATTGCAAGGTGCAATTCTGAAATTTTTTGCTTTTTCCTGCTCCTCTTCGCATGATAAAGAAGATTCAAAGAGAGTGAGATGCCAGCTCCTTTCATTCAGTCAGTAGCTTCAAACATTTCTGGTATATGAATAACATGATGTTTTTCAATCACAAAAATCAATGAATATTGTAAATGCACAAACAGTAATTTCTCCGCATTGCAAGGTGCAATTCTGAAATTTTTTGCTTTTTCCTGCTCCTCTTAGCATGATAAAGAAGATTCAAAGAGAGTGAGATGCCAGCTCCTTTCATTCAGTCAGTAGCTTCAATCATTTCTGGACGTTTTTCAATGGCAAAAATCAATGAATATTGTAAATGCACAAACAGTAATTTCTCCGCATTGCAAGGTGCAATTCTGAAATTTTTTGCTTTTTCCTGCTCCTCTTAGCATGATAAAGAAGATTCAAAGAGAGTGAGATGCCAGCTCCTTTCATTCAGTCAGTAGCTTCAATCATTTCTGGTATATGAAGAACATGATGTTTTTCAATGGCAAAAATCAATGAATATTGTAAATGCACAAACAGTAATTTCTCCGCATTGCAAGGTGCAATTCTGAAATTTTTTGCTTTTTCCTGCTCCTCTTAGCATGATAAAGAAGATTCAAAGAGAGTGAGATGCCAGCTCCTTTCATTCAGTCAGTAGCTTCAATCATTTCTGGTATATGAATAACATGATGTTTTTCAATGGCAAAAATCAATGAATATTGTAAATGCACAAACAGTAATTTCTCCGCATTGCAAGGTGCAATTCTGAAATTTTTTGCTTTTTCCTGCTCCTCTTAGCATGATAAAGAAGATTCAAAGAGAGTGAGATGCCAGCTCCTTTCATTCAGTCAGTAGCTTCAAACATTTCTGGTATATGAAAAACATGTTTTTCAATGGCAAAAATCAATGAATATTGTAAATGCACAAACAGTAATATCTTCACAGTGCAAGGTGCAATTCTGAAATTTTTTGCTTTTTCCTGCTAATCCTAGCATGATAAAGAAGATTCAAAGAGAGTGAGATGCCAGCTCCTTTCATTCAGTCAGTAGCTTCAAACATTTCTGGTATATGAAAAACATGTTTTTCAATGGCAAAAATCAATGAATATTGTAAATGCACAAACAGTAATATCTCCACATTGCAAGGTGCAATTCTGAAACTTTTTGCTTTTTCCTGCTAATCCTAGCATGATAAAGAAGATTCAAAGAGAGTGAGATGCCAGCTCCTTTCATTCAGTCAGTAGCTTCAAATATTTCTGGACGTTTTTCAATGGCAAAAATCAATGAATATTGTAAATGCACAAACAGTAATATCTCCACATTGCAAGGTGCAATTCTGAAATTTTTTGCTTTTTCCTGATAATCCTAGCATGATAAAGAAGATTCAAAGAGAGTGAGATGCCAGCTCCTTTCATTCAGTCAGTAGCTTCAAACATTTCTGGTATATGAAAAACATGTTTTTCAATGGCAAAAATCAATGAACATTGTAAATGCACAAACAGTAATATCTCCACATTGCAAGGTGCAATTCTGAAATTTTTTGCTTTTTCCTGCTAATCATAGCATGATAAAGAAGATTCAAAGAGAGTGAGATGCCAGCTCCTTTCATTCAGTCAGTAGCTTCAAACATTTCTGGACGTTTTTCAATGGCAAAAATCAATGAATATTGTAAATGCACAAACAGTAATATCTCCACATTGCAAGGTGCAATTCTGAAATTTTTTGTTTTTTCCTGTTAATCCTAGCATGATAAAGAAGATTCAAAGAGAGTGAGATGCCAGCTCCTTTCATTCAGTCAGTAGCTTCAAACATTTCTGGTATATGAAAAACAAGTTTTTCAATGGCAAAAATCAATGAATATTGTAAATGCACAAATAGTAATATCTCCACATTGCAAGGTGCAATTCTGAAATTTTTTGCTTTTTCCTGCTAATCCTAGCATGATAAAGAAGATTCAAAGAGAGTGAGATGCCAGCTCCTTTCATTCAGTCAGTAGCTTCAAACATTTCTGGTATATGAAAAACATGTTTTTCAATGGCAAAAATCAATGAATATTGTAAATGCACAAACAGTAATATCTCCACATTGCAAGGTGCAATTCTGAAATTTTTTGCTTTTTCCTGCTAATCCTAGCATGATAAAGAAGATTCAAAGAGAGTGAGATGCCAGCTCCTTTCATTCAGTCAGTAGCTTCAAACATTTCTGGTATATGAAAAACATGTTTTTCAATGGCAAAAATCAATGAATATTGTAAATGCACAAACAGTAATATCTCCACATTGCAAGGTGCAATTCTGAAATTTTTTGCTTTTTCCTGCTAATCCTAGCATGATAAAGAAGATTCAAAGAGAGTGAGATGCCAGCTCCTTTCATTCAGTCAGTAGCTTCAAACATTTCTGGTATATGAATAACATGATGTTTTTCAATGGCAAAAATCAATGAATATTGTAAATGCACAAACAGTAATATCTCCACATTGCAAGGTGCAATTCTGAAATTTTTTGCTTTTTCCTGTTAATCCTAGCATGATAAAGAAGATTCAAAGAGAGTGAGATGCCAGCTCCTTTCATTCAGTCAGTAGCTTCAAACATTTCTGGTATATGAAAAACATGTTTTTCAATGGCAAAAATCAATGAATATTGTAAATGCACAAACAGTAATATCTCCACATTGCAAGGTGCAATTCTGAAATTTTTTGCTTTTTCCTGCTAATCCTAGCATGATAAAGAAGATTCAAAGAGAGTGAGATGCCAGCTCCTTTCATTCAGTCAGTAGCTTCAAACATTTCTGGTATATGAAAAACATGTTTTTCAATGGCAAAAATCAATGAATATTGTAAATGCACAAACAGTAATATCTCCACATTGCAAGGTGCAATTCTGAAATTTTTTGCTTTTTCCTGCTAATCCTAGCATGATAAAGAAGATTCAAAGAGAGTGAGATGCCAGCTCCTTTCATTCAGTCAGTAGCTTCAAACATTTCTGGACGTTTTTCAATGGCAAAAATCAATGAATATTGTAAATGCACAAACAGTAATATCTCCACATTGCAAGGTGCAATTCTGAATTTTTTTGCTTTTTCCTGCTAATCCTAGCATGATAAAGAAGATTCAAAGAGAGTGAGATGCCAGCTCCTTTCATTCAGTCAGTAGCTTCAAACATTTCTGGACATTTTTCAATGGCAAAAATCAATGAATATTGTAAATGCACAAACAGTAATTTCTCCGCATTGCAAGGTGCAATTCTGAAATTTTTTGCTTTTTCCTGCTCCTCTTCGCATGATAAAGAACATTCAAAGAGAGTGAGATGCCAGCTCCTTTCATTCAGTCAGTAGCTTCAAACATTTCTGGTATATGAATAACATGATGTTTTTCAATCACAAAAATCAATGAATATTGTAAATGCACAAACAGTAATTTCTCCGCATTGCAAGGTGCAATTCTGAAATTTTTTGCTTTTTCCTGATCCTCTTAGCATGATAAAGAAGATTCAAAGAGAGTGAGATGCCAGCTCCTTTCATTCAGTCAGTAGCTTCAATCATTTCTGGACGTTTTTCAATGGCAAAAATCAATGAATATTGTAAATGCACAAACAGTAATTTCTCCGCATTGCAAGGTGCAATTCTGAAATTTTTTGCTTTTTCCTGCTCCTCTTAGCATGATAAAGAAGATTCAAAGAGAGTGAGATGCCAGCTCCTTTCATTCAGTCAGTAGCTTCAATCATTTCTGGTATATGAATAACATGATGTTTTTCAATGGCAAAAATCAATGAATATTGTAAATGCACAAACAGTAATTTCTCCGCATTGCAAGGTGCAATTCTGAAATTTTTTGCTTTTTCCTGCTCCTCTTAGCATGATAAAGAAGATTCAAAGAGAGTGAGATGCCAGCTCCTTTCATTCAGTCAGTAGCTTCAATCATTTCTGGTATATGAATAACATGATGTTTTTCAATGGCAAAAATCATTGAATATTGTAAATGCACAAACAGTAATTTCTCCGCATTGCAAGGTGCAATTCTGAAATTTTTTGCTTTTTCCTGCTCCTCTTAGCATGTTAAAGAAGATTCAAAGAGAGTGAGATGCCAGCTCCTTTCATTCAGTCAGTAGCTTCAAACATTTCTGGTATATGAAAAACATGTTTTTCAATGGCAAAAATCAATGAATATTGTAAATGCACAAACAGTAATATCTCCACAGTGCAAGGTGCAATTCTGAAATTTTTTGCTTTTTCCTGCTAATCCTAGCATGATAAAGAAGATTCAAAGAGAGTGAGATGCCAGCTCCTTTCATTCAGTCAGTAGCTTCAAACATTTCTGGACGTTTTTCAATGGCAAAAATCAATGAATATTGTAAATGCACAAACAGTAATTTCTCCGCATTGCAAGGTGCAATTCTGAAATTTTTTGCTTTTTCCTGCTCCTCTTAGCATGATAAAGAAGATTCAAAGAGAGTGAGATGCCAGCTCCTTTCAATCAGTCAGTAGCTTCAAACATTTCTGGTATATGAATAACATGATGTTTTTCAATGGCAAAAATCAATGAATATTGTAAATGCACAAACAGTAATTTCTCCGCATTGCAAGGTGCAATTTTGAAATTTTTTGCTTTTTCCTGCTCCTCTTCGCATGATAAAGAACATTCAAAGAGAGTGAGATGCCAGCTCCTTTCATTCAGTCAGTAGCTTCAAACATTTCTGGTATATGAATAACATGATGTTTTTCAATCACAAAAATCAATGAATATTGTAAATGCACAAACAGTAATTTCTCCGCATTGCAAGGTGCAATTCTGAAATTTTTTGCTTTTTCCTGCTCCTCTTAGCATGATAAAGAAGATTCAAAGAGAGTGAGATGCCAGCTCCTTTCATTCAGTCAGTAGCTTCAATCATTTCTGGTATATGAATAACATGATGTTTTTCAATGGCAAAAATCAATGAATATTGTAAATGCACAAACAGTAATTTCTCCGCATTGCAAGGTGCAATTCTGAAATTTTTTGCTTTTTCCTGCTCCTCTTAGCATGATAAAGAAGATTCAAAGAGAGTGAGATGCCAGCTCCTTTCATTCAGTCAGTAGCTTCAATCATTTCTGGTATATGAATAACATGATGTTTTTCAATGGCAAAAATCAATGAATATTGTAAATGCACAAACAGTAATTTCTCCGCATTGCAAGGTGCAATTCTGAAATTTTTTGCTTTTTCCTGCTCCTCTTAGCATGTTAAAGAAGATTCAAAGAGAGTGAGATGCCAGCTCCTTTCATTCAGTCAGTAGCTTCAAACATTTCTGGTATATGAAAAACATGTTTTTCAATGGCAAAAATCAATGAATATTGTAAATGCACAAACAGTAATATCTCCACAGTGCAAGGTGCAATTCTGAAATTTTTTGCTTTTTCCTGCTAATCCTAGCATGATAAAGAAGATTCAAAGAGAGTGAGATGCCAGCTCCTTTCATTCAGTCAGTAGCTTCAAACATTTCTGGTATATGAAAAACATGTTTTTCAATGGCAAAAATCAATGAATATTGTAAATGCACAAACAGTAATATCTCCACATTGCAAGGTGCAATTCTGAAATGTTTTGCTTTTTCCTGCTAATCCTAGCATGATAAAGAAGATTCAAAGAGAGTGAGTTGCCAGCTCCTTTCATTCAGTCAGTAGCTTCAAACATTTCTGGTATATGAATAACATGATGTTTTTCAATGGCAAAAATCAATGAATATTGTAAATGCACAAACAGTAATATCTCCACATTGCAAGGTGCAATTCTGAAATTTTTTGCTTTTTCCTGCTAATCCTAGCATGATAAAGAAGATTCAAAGAGAGTGAGATGCCAGCTTCTTTCATTCAGTCAGTAGCTTCAAACATTTCTGGACGTTTTTCAATGGCAAAAATCAATGAATATTGTAAATGCACAAACAGTAATATCTCCACATTGCAAGGTCCAATTCTGAAATTTTTTGCTTTTTCCTGTTAATCCTAGCATGATAAAGAAGATTCAAAGAGAGTGAGATGCCAGCTCCTTTCATTCAGTCAGTAGCTTCAAACATTTCTGGTATATGAAAAACATGTTTTTCAATGGCAAAAATCAATGAACATTGTAAATGCACAAACAGTAATATCTCCACATTGCAAGGTGCAATTCTGAAATTTTTTGCTTTTTCCTGCTAATCCTAGCATGATAAAGAAGATTCAAAGAGAGTGAGATGCCAGCTCCTTTCATTCAGTCAGTAGCTTCAAACATTTCTGGACGTTTTTCAATGGCAAAAATCAATGAATATTGTAAATGCACAAACAGTAATATCTCCACATTGCAAGGTGCAATTCTGAAATTTTTTGTTTTTTCCTGTTAATCCTAGCATGATAAAGAAGATTCAAAGAGAGTGAGATGCCAGCTCCTTTCATTCAGTCAGTAGCTTCAAACATTTCTGGTATATGAAAAGCATGTTTTTCAATGGCAAAAATCAATGAATATTGTAAATGCACAAACAGTAATATCTCCACATTGCAAGGTGCAATTCTGAAATTTTTTGCTTTTTCCTGCTAATCCTAGCATGATAAAGAAGATTCAAAGAGAGTGAGATGCCAGCTCCTTTCATTCAGTCAGTAGCTTCAAACATTTCTGGTATATGAAAAACATGTTTTTCAATGGCAAAAATCAATGAATATTGTAAATGCACAAACAGTAATATCTCCACATTGCAAGGTGCAATTCTGAAATTTTTTGCTTTTTCCTGCTAATCCTAGCATGATAAAGAAGATTCAAAGAGAGTGAGATGCCAGCTCCTTTCATTCAGTCAGTAGCTTCAAACATTTCTGGTATATGAAAAACATGTTTTTCAATGGCAAAAATCAATGAATATTGTAAATGCACAAACAGTAATATCTCCACATTGCAAGGTGCAATTCTGAAATTTTTTGTTTTTTCCTGTTAATCCTAGCATGATAAAGAAGATTCAAAGAGAGTGAGATGCCAGCTCCTTTCATTCAGTCAGTAGCTTCAAACATTTCTGGTATATGAAAAACATGTTTTTCAATGGCAAAAATCAATGAATATTGTAAATGCACAAACAGTAATATCTCCACATTGCAAGGTGCAATTCTGAAATTTTTTGCTTTTTCCTGCTCCTCTTAGCATGATAAAGAAGATTCAAAGAGAGTGAGATGCCAGCTCCTTTCAATCAGTCAGTAGCTTCAAACATTTCTGGTATATGAATAACATGATGTTTTTCAATGGCAAAAATCAATGAATATTGTAAATGCACAAACAGTAATTTCTCCGCATTGCAAGGTGCAATTCTGAAATTTTTTGCTTTTTCCTGCTCCTCTTCGCATGATAAAGAACATTCAAAGAGAGTGAGATGCCAGCTCCTTTCATTCAGTCAGTAGCTTCAAACATTTCTGGTATATGAATAACATGATGTTTTTCAATCACAAAAATCAATGAATATTGTAAATGCACAAACAGTAATTTCTCCGCATTGCAAGGTGCAATTCTGAAATTTTTTGCATTTTCCTGATCCTCTTAGCATGATAAAGAAGATTCAAAGAGAGTGAGATGCCAGCTCCTTTCATTCAGTCAGTAGCTTCAATCATTTCTGGACGTTTTTCAATGGCAAAAATCAATGAATATTGTAAATGCACAAACAGTAATTTCTCCGCATTGCAAGGTGCAATTCTGAAATTTTTTGCTTTTTCCTGCTCCTCTTAGCATGATAAAGAAGATTCAAAGAGAGTGAGATGCCAGCTCCTTTCATTCAGTCAGTAGCTTCAATCATTTCTGGTATATGAATAACATGATGTTTTTCAATGGCAAAAATCAATGAATATTGTAAATGCACAAACAGTAATTTCTCCGCATTGCAAGGTGCAATTCTGAAATTTTTTGCTTTTTCCTGCTCCTCTTAGCATGATAAAGAAGATTCAAAGAGAGTGAGATGCCAGCTCCTTTCATTCAGTCAGTAGCTTCAATCATTTCTGGTATATGAATAACATGATGTTTTTCAATGGCAAAAATCAATGAATATTGTAAATGCACAAACAGTAATTTCTCCGCATTGCAAGGTGCAATTCTGAAATTTTTTGCTTTTTCCTGCTCCTCTTAGCATGTTAAAGAAGATTCAAAGAGAGTGAGATGCCAGCTCCTTTCATTCAGTCAGTAGCTTCAAACATTTCTGGTATATGAAAAACATGTTTTTCAATGGCAAAAATCAATGAATATTGTAAATGCACAAACAGTAATATCTCCACAGTGCAAGGTGCAATTCTGAAATTTTTTGCTTTTTCCTGCTAATCCTAGCATGATAAAGAAGATTCAAAGAGAGTGAGATGCCAGCTCCTTTCATTCAGTCAGTAGCTTCAAACATTTCTGGACGTTTTTCAATGGCAAAAATCAATGAATATTGTAAATGCACAAACAGTAATTTCTCCGCATTGCAAGGTGCAATTCTGAAATTTTTTGCTTTTTCCTGCTCCTCTTAGCATGATACAGAAGATTCAAAGAGAGTGAGATGCCAGCTCCTTTCAATCAGTCAGTAGCTTCAAACATTTCTGGTATATGAATAACATGATGTTTTTCAATGGCAAAAATCAATGAATATTGTAAATGCACAAACAGTAATTTCTCCGCATTGCAAAGTGCAATTCTGAAATTTTTTGCTTTTTCCTGCTCCTCTTCGCATGATAAAGAACATTCAAAGAGAGTGAGATGCCAGCTCCTTTCATTCAGTCAGTAGCTTCAAACATTTCTGGTATATGAATAACATGATGTTTTTCAATCACAAAAATCAATGAATATTGTAAATGCACAAACAGTAATTTCTCCGCATTGCAAGGTGCAATTCTGAAATTTTTTGCTTTTTCCTAATCCTCTTAGCATGATAAAGAAGATTCAAAGAGAGTGAGATGCCAGCTCCTTTCATTCAGTCAGTAGCTTCAATCATTTCTGGACGTTTTTCAATGGCAAAAATCAATGAATATTGTAAATGCACAAACAGTAATTTCTCCGCATTGCAAGGTGCAATTCTGAAATGTTTTGCTTTTTCCTGCTCCTCTTAGCATGATAAAGAAGATTCAAAGAGAGTGAGATGCCAGCTCCTTTCATTCAGTCAGTAGCTTCAATCATTTCTGGTATATGAATAACATGATGTTTTTCAATGGCAAAAATCAATGAATATTGTAAATGCACAAACAGTAATTTCTCCGCATTGCAAGGTGCAATTCTGAAATTTTTTGCTTTTTCCTGCTCCTCTTAGCATGATAAAGAAGATTCAAAGAGAGTGAGATGCCAGCTCCTTTCATTCAGTCAGTAGCTTCAATCATTTCTGGTATATGAATAACATGATGTTTTTCAATGGCAAAAATCAATGAATATTGTAAATGCACAAACAGTAATTTCTCCGCATTGCAAGGTGCAATTCTGAAATTTTTTGCTTTTTCCTGCTCCTCTTAGCATGTTAAAGAAGATTCAAAGAGAGTGAGATGCCAGCTCCTTTCATTCAGTCAGTAGCTTCAAACATTTCTGGTATATGAAAAACATGTTTTTCAATGGCAAAAATCAATGAATATTGTAAATGCACAAACAGTAATATCTCCACAGTGCAAGGTGCAATTCTGAAATTTTTTGCTTTTTCCTGCTAATCCTAGCATGATAAAGAAGATTCAAAGAGAGTGAGATGCCAGCTCCTTTCATTCAGTCAGTAGCTTCAAACATTTCTGGTATATGAAAAACATGTTTTTCAATGGCAAAAATCAATGAATATTGTAAATGCACAAACAGTAATATCTCCACATTGCAAGGTGCAATTCTGAAATGTTTTGCTTTTTCCTGCTAATCCTAGCATGATAAAGAAGATTCAAAGAGAGTGAGATGCCAGCTCCTTTCATTCAGTCAGTAGCTTCAAACATTTCTGGTATATGAATAACATGATGTTTTTCAATGGCAAAAATCAATGAATATTGTAAATGCACAAACAGTAATATCTCCACATTGCAAGGTGCAATTCTGAAATTTTTTGCTTTTTCCTGCTAATCCTAGCATGATAAAGAAGATTCAAAGAGAGTGAGATGCCAGCTCCTTTCATTCAGTCAGTAGCTTCAAACATTTCTGGACGTTTTTCAATGGCAAAAATCAATGAATATTGTAAATGCACAAACAGTAATATCTCCACATTGCAAGGTCCAATTCTGAAATGTTTTGCTTTTTCCTGTTAATCCTAGCATGATAAAGAAGATTCAAAGAGAGTGAGATGCCAGCTCCTTTCATTCAGTCAGTAGCTTCAAACATTTCTGGTATATGAAAAACATGTTTTTCAATGGCAAAAATCAATGAACATTGTAAATGCACAAACAGTAATATCTCCACATTGCAAGGTGCAATTCTGAAATTTTTTGCTTTTTCCTGCTAATCCTAGCATGATAAAGAAGATTCAAAGAGAGTGAGATGCCAGCTCCTTTCATTCAGTCAGTAGCTTCAAACATTTCTGGACGTTTTTCAATGGCAAAAATCAATGAATATTGTAAATGCACAAACAGTAATATCTCCACATTGCAAGGTGCAATTCTGAAATTTTTTGTTTTTTCCTGTTAATCCTAGCATGATAAAGAAGATTCAAAGAGAGTGAGATGCCAGCTCCTTTCATTCAGTCAGTAGCTTCAAACATTTCTGGTATATGAAAAACATGTTTTTCAATGGCAAAAATCAATGAATATTGTAAATGCACAAACAGTAATATCTCCACATTGCAAGGTGCAATTCTGAAATTTTTTGCTTTTTCCTGCTAATCCTAGCATGATAAAGAAGATTCAAAGAGAGTGAGATGCCAGCTCCTTTCATTCAGTCAGTAGCTTCAAACATTTCTGGTATATGAAAAACATGTTTTTCAATGGCAAAAATCAATGAATATTGTAAATGCACAAACAGTAATATCTCCACATTGCAAGGTGCAATTCTGAAATTTTTTGCTTTTTCCTGCTAATCCTAGCATGATAAAGAAGATTCAAAGAGAGTGAGATGCCAGCTCCTTTCATTCAGTCAGTAGCTTCAAACATTTCTGGTATATGAAAAACATGTTTTTCAATGGCAAAAATCAATGAATATTGTAAATGCACAAACAGTAATATCTCCACATTGCAAGGTGCAATTCTGAAATTTTTTGTTTTTTCCTGTTAATCCTAGCATGATAAAGAAGATTCAAAGAGAGTGAGATGCCAGCTCCTTTCATTCAGTCAGTAGCTTCAAACATTTCTGGTATATGAAAAACATGTTTTTCAATGGCAAAAATCAATGAATATTGTAAATGCACAAACAGTAATATCTCCACATTGCAAGGTGCAATTCTGAAATTTTTTGCTTTTTCCTGCTAATCCTAGCATGATAAAGAAGATTCAAAGAGAGTGAGATGCCAGCTCCTTTCATTCAGTCAGTAGCTTCAAACATTTCTGGTATATGAAAAACATGTTTTTCAATGGCAAAAATCAATGAATATTGTAAATGCACAAACAGTAATATCTCCACATTGCAAGGTGCAATTCTGAAATTTTTTGCTTTTTCCTGCTAATCCTAGCATGATAAAGAAGATTCAAAGAGAGTGAGATGCCAGCTCCTTTCATTCAGTCAGTAGCTTCAAACATTTCTGGTATATGAATAACATGATGTTTTTCAATGGCAAAAATCAATGAATATTGTAAATGCACAAACAGTAATATCTCCACATTGCAAGGTGCAATTTTGAAATTTTTTGCTTTTTCCTGCTAATCCTAGCATGATAAAGAAGATTCAAAGAGAGTGAGATGCCAGCTCCTTTCATTCAGTCAGTAGCTTCAAACATTTCTGGACGTTTTTCAATGGCAAAAATCAATGAATATTGTAAATGCACAAACAGTAATATCTCCACATTGCAAGGTGCAATTCTGAAATTTTTTGCTTTTTCCTGCTAATCCTAGCATGATAAAGAAGATTCAAAGAGAGTGAGATGCCAGCTCCTTTCATTCCGTCAGTAGCTTCAAACATTTCTGGTATATGAAAAACATGTTTTTCAATGGCAAAAATCAATGAATATTGTAAATGCACAAACAGTAATATCTCCACATTGCAAGGTGCAATTCTGAAATTTTTTGCTTTTTCCTGCTAATCCTAGCATGATAAAGAAGATTCAAAGAGAGTGAGATGCCAGCTCCTTTCATTCAGTCAGTAGCTTCAAACATTTCTGGACGTTTTTCAATGGCAAAAATCAATGAATATTGTAAATGCACAAACAGTAATATCTCCACATTGCAAGGTGCAATTCAGAAATTTTTGGCTTTTTCCTGCTAATCCTAGCATGATAAAGAAGATTCAAAGAGAGTGAGATGCCAGCTCCTTTCATTCAGTCAGTAGCTTCAAACATTTCTGGTATATGAAAAACACGTTTTTCAATGGCAAAAATCAATGAATATTGTAAATGCACAAACAGTAATATCTCCACATTGCAAGGTGCAATTCTGAAATTTTTTGCTTTTTCCTGCTAATCCTAGCATGATAAAGAAGATTCAAAGAGAGTGAGATGCCAGCTCCTTTCATTCAGTCAGTAGCTTCAAACATTTCTGGTATATGAAAAACATGTTTTTCAATGGCAAAAATCAATGAATATTGTAAATGCACAAACAGTAATATCTCCACATTGCAAGGTGCAATTCTGAAATTTTTTGCTTTTTCCTGCTAATCCTAGCATGATAAAGAAGATTCAAAGAGAGTGAGATGCCAGCTCCTTTCATTCAGTCAGTAGCTTCAAACATTTCTGGTATATGAAAAACATGTTTTTCAATGGCAAAAATCAATGAATATTGTAAATGCACAAAGAGTAATATCTCCACATTGCAAGGTGCAATTCTGAAATTTTTTGCTTTTTCCTGCTAATCCTAGCATGATAAAGAAGATTCAAAGAGAGTGAGATGCCAGCTCCTTTCATTCAGTCAGTAGCTTCAAACATTTCTGGTATATGAAAAACATGTTTTTCAATGGCAAAAATCAATGAATATTGTAAATGCACAAACAGTAATATCTCCACATTGCAAGGTGCAATTCTGAAATTTTTTGCTTTTTCCTGCTAATCCTAGCATGATAAAGAAGATTCAAAGAGAGTGAGATGCCAGCTCCTTTCATTCAGTCAGTAGCTTCAAACATTTCTGGACGTTTTTCAATGGCAAAAATCAATGAATATTGTAAATGCACAAACAGTAATATCTCCACATTGCAAGGTGCAATTCTGAAATTTTTTGCTTTTTCCTGTTAATCCTAGCATGATAAAGAAGATTCAAAGAGAGTGAGATGCCAGCTCCTTTCATTCAGTCAGTAGCTTCAAACATTTCTGGTATATGAAAAACATGTTTTTCAATGGCAAAAATCAATGAATATTGTAAATGCACAAACAGTAATATCTCCACATTGCAAGGTGCAATTCTGAAATTTTTTGCTTTTTCCTGCTAATCCTAGCATGATAAAGAAGATTCAAAGAGAGTGAGATGCCAGCTCCTTTCATTCAGTCAGTAGCTTCAAACATTTCTGGTATATGAATAACATGATGTTTTTCAATGGCAAAAATCAATGAATATTGTAAATGCACAAACAGTAATATCTCCACATTGCAAGGTGCAATTCTGAAATTTTTTGCTTTTTCCTGCTAATCCTAGCATGATAAAGAAGATTCAAAGAGAGTGAGATGCCAGCTCCTTTCATTCAGTCAGTAGCTTCAAACATTTCTGGATGTTTTTCAATGGCAAAAATCAATGAATATTGTAAATGCACAAACAGTAATATCTCCACATTGCAAGGTGCAATTCTGAAATTTTTTGCTTTTTCCTGTTAATCCTAGCATGATAAAGAAGATTCAAAGAGAGTGAGATGCCAGCTCCTTTCATTCAGTCAGTAGCTTCAAACATTTCTGGTATATGAAAAACATGTTTTTCAATGGCAAAAATCAATGAATATTGTAAATGCACAAACAGTAATATCTCCACATTGCAAGGTGCAATTCTGAAATTTTTTGCTTTTTCCTGCTAATCCTAGCATGATAAAGAAGATTCAAAGAGAGTGAGATGCCAGCTCCTTTCATTCAGTCAGTAGCTTCAAACATTTCTGGACGTTTTTCAATGGCAAAAATCAATGAATATTGTAAATGCACAAACAGTAATATCTCCACATTGCAAGGTGCAATTCTGAAATTTTTTGCTTTTTCCTGCTAATCCTAGCATGATAAAGAAGATTCAAAGAGAGTGAGATGCCAGCTCCTTTCATTCAGTCAGTAGCTTCAAACATTTCTGGACGTTTTTCAATGGCAAAAATCAATGAATATTGTAAATGCACAAACAGTAATATCTCCACATTGCAAGGTGCAATTCTGAAATTTTTTGCTTTTTCCTGTTAATCCTAGCATGATAAAGAAGATTCAAAGAGAGTGAGATGCCAGCTCCTTTCATTCAGTCAGTAGCTTCAAACATTTCTGGTATATGAAAAACATGTTTTTCAATGGCAAAAATCAATGAATATTGTAAATGCACAAACAGTAATATCTCCACATTGCAAGGTGCAATTCTGAAATTTTTTGCTTTTTCCTGTTAATCCTAGCATGATAAAGAAGATTCAAAGAGAGTGAGATGCCAGCTCCTTTCATTCAGTCAGTAGCTTCAAACATTTCTGGACGTTTTTCAATGGCAAAAATCAATGAATATTGTAAATGCACAAACAGTAATATCTCCACATTGCAAGGTGCAATTCTGAAATTTTTTGCTTTTTCCTGTCAATCCTAGCATGATAAAGAAGATTCAAAGAGAGTGAGATGCCAGCTCCTTTCATTCAGTCAGTAGCTTCAAACATTTCTGGTATATGAAAAACATGTTTTTCAATGGCAAAAATCAATGAATATTGTAAATGCACAAACAGTAATATCTCCACATTGCAAGGTGCAATTCTGAAATTTTTTGCTTTTTCCTGCTAATCCTAGCATGATAAAGAAGATTCAAAGAGAGTGAGATGCCAGCTCCTTTCATTCAGTCAGTAGCTTCAAACATTTCTGGTATATGAAAAACATGTTTTTCAATGGCAAAAATCAATGAATATTGTAAATGCACAAACAGTAATATCTCCACATTGCAAGGTGCAATTCTGAAATTTTTTGCTTTTTCCTGCTAATCCTAGCATGATAAAGAAGATTCAAAGAGAGTGAGATGCCAGCTCCTTTCATTCAGTCAGTAGCTTCAAACATTTCTGGTATATGAATAACATGATGTTTTTCAATGGCAAAAATCAATGAATATTGTAAATGCACAAACAGTAATATCTCCACATTGCAAGGTGCAATTCTGAAATTTTTTGCTTTTTCCTGCTAATCCTAGCATGATAAAGAAGATTCAAAGAGAGTGAGATGCCAGCTCCTTTCATTCAGTCAGTAGCTTCAAACATTTCTGGACGTTTTTCAATGGCAAAAATCAATGAATATTGTAAATGCACAAACAGTAATATCTCCACATTGCAAGGTGCAATTCTGAAATTTTTTGCTTTTTCCTGCTAATCCTAGCATGATAAAGAAGATTCAAAGAGAGTGAGATGCCAGCTCCTTTTATTCCGTCAGTAGCTTCAAACATTTCTGGTATATGAAAAACATGTTTTTCAATGGCAAAAATCAATGAATATTGTAAATGCACAAACAGTAATATCTCCACATTGCAAGGTGCAATTCTGAAATGTTTTGCTTTTTCCTGCTAATCCTAGCATGATAAAGAAGATTCAAAGAGAGTGAGATGCCAGCTCCTTTCATTCTGTCAGTAGCTTCAAACATTTCTGGACGTTTTTCAATGGCAAAAATCAATGAATATTGTAAATGCACAAACAGCAATATCTCCACATTGCAAGGTGCAATTCAGAAATTTTTTGCTTTTTCCTGCTAATCCTAGCATGATAAAGAAGATTCAAAGAGAGTGAGATGCCAGCTCCTTTCATTCAGTCAGTAGCTTCAAACATTTCTGGTATATGAAAAACATGTTTTTCAATGGCAAAAATCAATGAATATTGTAAATGCACAAACAGTAATATCTCCACATTGCAAGGTGCAATTCTGAAATTTTTTGCTTTTTCCTGCTAATCCTAGCATGATAAAGAAGATTCAAAGAGAGTGAGATGCCAGCTCCTTTCATTCAGTCAGTAGCTTCAAACATTTCTGGACGTTTTTCAATGGCAAAAATCAATGAATATTGTAAATGCACAAACAGTAATATCTCCACATTGCAAGGTGCAATTCTGAAATTTTTTGCTTTTTCCTGTTAATCCTAGCATGATAAAGAAGATTCAAAGAGAGTGAGATGCCAGCTCCTTTCATTCAGTCAGTAGCTTCAAACATTTCTGGTATATGAAAAACATGTTTTTCAATGGCAAAAATCAATGAATATTGTAAATGCACAAACAGTAATATCTCCACATTGCAAGGTGCAATTCTGAAATTTATTGCTTTTTCCTGCTAATCCTAGCATGATAAAGAAGATTCAAAGAGAGTGAGATGCCAGCTCCTTTCATTCAGTCAGTAGCTTCAAACATTTCTGGACGTTTTTCAATGGCAAAAATCAATGAATATTGTAAATGCACAAACAGTAATATCTCCACATTGCAAGGTGCAATTCTGAAATTTTTTGCTTTTTCCTGCTAATCCTAGCATGATAAAGAAGATTCAAAGAGAGTGAGATGCCAGCTCCTTTCATTCAGTCAGTAGCTTCAAACATTTCTGGACGTTTTTCAATGGCAAAAATCAATGAATATTGTAAATGCACAAACAGTAATTTCTCCGCATTGCAAGGTGCAATTCTGAAATTTTTTGCTTTTTCCTGCTCCTCTTAGCATGATAAAGAAGATTCAAAGAGAGTGAGATGCCAGCTCCTTTCATTCAGTCAGTAGCTTCAAACATTTCTGGTATATGAATAACATGATGTTTTTCAATGGCAAAAATCAATGAATATTGTAAATGCACAAACAGTAATTTCTCCGCATTGCAAGGTGCAATTCTGAAATTTTTTGCTTTTTCCTGCTAATCCTAGCATGATAAAGAAGATTCAAAGAGAGTGAGATGCCAGCTCCTTTCATTCAGTCAGTAGCTTCAAACATTTCTGGACGTTTTTCAATGGCAAAAATCAATGAATATTGTAAATGCACAAACAGTAATATCTCCACATTGCAAGGTGCAATTCTGAAATTTTTTGCTTTTTCCTGCTAATCCTAGCATGATAAAGAAGATTCAAAGAGAGTGAGATGCCAGCTCCTTTCATTCAGTCAGTAGCTTCAAACATTTCTGGACGTTTTTCAATGGCAAAAATCAATGAATATTGTAAATGCACAAACAGTAATATCTCCACATTGCAAGGTGCAATTCTGAAATTTTTTGCTTTTTCCTGTTAATCCTAGCATGATAAAGAAGATTCAAAGAGAGTGAGATGCCAGCTCCTTTCATTCAGTCAGTAGCTTCAAACATTTCTGGTATATGAAAAACATGTTTTTCAATGGCAAAAATCAATGAATATTGTAAATGCACAAACAGTAATATCTCCACATTGCAAGGTGCAATTCTGAAATTTTTTGCTTTTTCCTGTTAATCCTAGCATGATAAAGAAGATTCAAAGAGAGTGAGATGCCAGCTCCTTTCATTCAGTCAGTAGCTTCAAACATTTCTGGACGTTTTTCAATGGCAAAAATCAATGAATATTGTAAATGCACAAACAGTAATATCTCCACATTGCAAGGTGCAATTCTGAAATTTTTTGCTTTTTCCTGTCAATCCTAGCATGATAAAGAAGATTCAAAGAGAGTGAGATGCCAGCTCCTTTCATTCAGTCAGTAGCTTCAAACATTTCTGGTATATGAAAAACATGTTTTTCAATGGCAAAAATCAATGAATATTGTAAATGCACAAACAGTAATATCTCCACATTGCAAGGTGCAATTCTGAAATTTTTTGCTTTTTCCTGCTAATCCTAGCATGATAAAGAAGATTCAAAGAGAGTGAGATGCCAGCTCCTTTCATTCAGTCAGTAGCTTCAAACATTTCTGGTATATGAAAAACATGTTTTTCAATGGCAAAAATCAATGAATATTGTAAATGCACAAACAGTAATATCTCCACATTGCAAGGTGCAATTCTGAAATTTTTTGCTTTTTCCTGCTAATCCTAGCATGATAAAGAAGATTCAAAGAGAGTGAGATGCCAGCTCCTTTCATTCAGTCAGTAGCTTCAAACATTTCTGGTATATGAATAACATGATGTTTTTCAATGGCAAAAATCAATGAATATTGTAAATGCACAAACAGTAATATCTCCACATTGCAAGGTGCAATTCTGAAATTTTTTGCTTTTTCCTGCTAATCCTAGCATGATAAAGAAGATTCAAAGAGAGTGAGATGCCAGCTCCTTTCATTCAGTCAGTAGCTTCAAACATTTCTGGACGTTTTTCAATGGCAAAAATCAATGAATATTGTAAATGCACAAACAGTAATATCTCCACATTGCAAGGTGCAATTCTGAAATTTTTTGCTTTTTCCTGCTAATCCTAGCATGATAAAGAAGATTCAAAGAGAGTGAGATGCCAGCTCCTTTTATTCCGTCAGTAGCTTCAAACATTTCTGGTATATGAAAAACATGTTTTTCAATGGCAAAAATCAATGAATATTGTAAATGCACAAACAGTAATATCTCCACATTGCAAGGTGCAATTCTGAAATTTTTTGCTTTTTCCTGCTAATCCTAGCATGATAAAGAAGATTCAAAGAGAGTGAGATGCCAGCTCCTTTCATTCTGTCAGTAGCTTCAAACATTTCTGGACGTTTTTCAATGGCAAAAATCAATGAATATTGTAAATGCACAAACAGCAATATCTCCACATTGCAAGGTGCAATTCAGAAATTTTTTGCTTTTTCCTGCTAATCCTAGCATGATAAAGAAGATTCAAAGAGAGTGAGATGCCAGCTCCTTTCATTCAGTCAGTAGCTTCAAACATTTCTGGTATATGAAAAACATGTTTTTCAATGGCAAAAATCAATGAATATTGTAAATGCACAAACAGTAATATCTCCACATTGCAAGGTGCAATTCTGAAATTTTTTGCTTTTTCCTGCTAATCCTAGCATGATAAAGAAGATTCAAAGAGAGTGAGATGCCAGCTCCTTTCATTCAGTCAGTAGCTTCAAACATTTCTGGACGTTTTTCAATGGCAAAAATCAATGAATATTGTAAATGCACAAACAGTAATATCTCCACATTGCAAGGTGCAATTCTGAAATTTTTTGCTTTTTCCTGTTAATCCTAGCATGATAAAGAAGATTCAAAGAGAGTGAGATGCCAGCTCCTTTCATTCAGTCAGTAGCTTCAAACATTTCTGGTATATGAAAAACATGTTTTTCAATGGCAAAAATCAATGAATATTGTAAATGCACAAACAGTAATATCTCCACATTGCAAGGTGCAATTCTGAAATTTATTGCTTTTTCCTGCTAATCCTAGCATGATAAAGAAGATTCAAAGAGAGTGAGATGCCAGCTCCTTTCATTCAGTCAGTAGCTTCAAACATTTCTGGACGTTTTTCAATGGCAAAAATCAATGAATATTGTAAATGCACAAACAGTAATATCTCCACATTGCAAGGTGCAATTCTGAAATTTTTTGCTTTTTCCTGCTAATCCTAGCATGATAAAGAAGATTCAAAGAGAGTGAGATGCCAGCTCCTTTCATTCAGTCAGTAGCTTCAAACATTTCTGGACGTTTTTCAATGGCAAAAATCAATGAATATTGTAAATGCACAAACAGTAATTTCTCCGCATTGCAAGGTGCAATTCTGAAATTTTTTGCTTTTTCCTGCTCCTCTTAGCATGATAAAGAAGATTCAAAGAGAGTGAGATGCCAGCTCCTTTCATTCAGTCAGTAGCTTCAAACATTTCTGGTATATGAATAACATGATGTTTTTCAATGGCAAAAATCAATGAATATTGTAAATGCACAAACAGTAATTTCTCCGCATTGCAAGGTGCAATTCTGAAATTTTTTGCTTTTTCCTGCTCCTCTTCGCATGATAAAGAAGATTCAAAGAGAGTGAGATGCCAGCTCCTTTCATTCAGTCAGTAGCTTCAAACATTTCTGGACGTTTTTCAATGGCAAAAATCAATGAATATTGTAAATGCACAAACAGTAATATCTCCACATTGCAAGGTGCAATTCTGAAATTTTTTGTTTTTTCCTGTTAATCCTAGCATGATAAAGAAGATTCAAAGAGAGTGAGATGCCAGCTCCTTTCATTCAGTCAGTAGCTTCAAACATTTCTGGTATATGAAAAGCATGTTTTTCAATGGCAAAAATCAATGAATATTGTAAATGCACAAACAGTAATATCTCCACATTGCAAGGTGCAATTCTGAAATTTTTTGCTTTTTCCTGCTAATCCTAGCATGATAAAGAAGATTCAAAGAGAGTGAGATGCCAGCTCCTTTCATTCAGTCAGTAGCTTCAAACATTTCTGGTATATGAAAAACATGTTTTTCAATGGCAAAAATCAATGAATATTGTAAATGCACAAACAGTAATATCTCCACATTGCAAGGTGCAATTCTGAAATTTTTTGCTTTTTCCTGCTAATCCTAGCATGATAAAGAAGATTCAAAGAGAGTGAGATGCCAGCTCCTTTCATTCAGTCAGTAGCTTCAAACATTTCTGGTATATGAAAAACATGTTTTTCAATGGCAAAAATCAATGAATATTGTAAATGCACAAACAGTAATATCTCCACATTGCAAGGTGCAATTCTGAAATTTTTTGTTTTTTCCTGTTAATCCTAGCATGATAAAGAAGATTCAAAGAGAGTGAGATGCCAGCTCCTTTCATTCAGTCAGTAGCTTCAAACATTTCTGGTATATGAAAAACATGTTTTTCAATGGCAAAAATCAATGAATATTGTAAATGCACAAACAGTAATATCTCCACATTGCAAGGTGCAATTCTGAAATTTTTTGCTTTTTCCTGCTCCTCTTAGCATGATAAAGAAGATTCAAAGAGAGTGAGATGCCAGCTCCTTTCAATCAGTCAGTAGCTTCAAACATTTCTGGTATATGAATAACATGATGTTTTTCAATGGCAAAAATCAATGAATATTGTAAATGCACAAACAGTAATTTCTCCGCATTGCAAGGTGCAATTCTGAAATTTTTTGCTTTTTCCTGCTCCTCTTCGCATGATAATGAACATTCAAAGAGAGTGAGATGCCAGCTCCTTTCATTCAGTCAGTAGCTTCAAACATTTCTGGTATATGAATAACATGATGTTTTTCAATCACAAAAATCAATGAATATTGTAAATGCACAAACAGTAATTTCTCCGCATTGCAAGGTGCAATTCTGAAATTTTTTGCTTTTTCCTGATCCTCTTAGCATGATAAAGAAGATTCAAAGAGAGTGAGATGCCAGCTCCTTTCATTCAGTCAGTAGCTTCAATCATTTCTGGACGTTTTTCAATGGCAAAAATCAATGAATATTGTAAATGCACAAACAGTAATTTCTCCGCATTGCAAGGTGCAATTCTGAAATTTTTTGCTTTTTCCTGCTCCTCTTAGCATGATAAAGAAGATTCAAAGAGAGTGAGATGCCAGCTCCTTTCATTCAGTCAGTAGCTTCAATCATTTCTGGTATATGAATAACATGATGTTTTTCAATGGCAAAAATCAATGAATATTGTAAATGCACAAACAGTAATTTCTCCGCATTGCAAGGTGCAATTCTGAAATTTTTTGCTTTTTCCTGCTCCTCTTAGCATGATAAAGAAGATTCAAAGAGATTGAGATGCCAGCTCCTTTCATTCAGTCAGTAGCTTCAATCATTTCTGGTATATGAATAACATGATGTTTTTCAATGGCAAAAATCAATGAATATTGTAAATGCACAAACAGTAATTTCTCCGCATTGCAAGGTGCAATTCTGAAATTTTTTGCTTTTTCCTGCTCCTCTTAGCATGTTAAAGAAGATTCAAAGAGAGTGAGATGCCAGCTCCTTTCATTCAGTCAGTAGCTTCAAACATTTCTGGTATATGAAAAACATGTTTTTCAATGGCAAAAATCAATGAATATTGTAAATGCACAAACAGTAATATCTCCACAGTGCAAGGTGCAATTCTGAAATTTTTTCCTTTTTCCTGCTAATCCTAGCATGATAAAGAAGATTCAAAGAGAGTGAGATGCCAGCTCCTTTCATTCAGTCAGTAGCTTCAAACATTTCTGGACGTTTTTCAATGGCAAAAATCAATGAATATTGTAAATGCACAAACAGTAATTTCTCCGCATTGCAAGGTGCAATTCTGAAATTTTTTGCTTTTTCCTGCTCCTCTTAGCATGATAAAGAAGATTCAAAGAGAGTGAGATGCCAGCTCCTTTCAATCAGTCAGTAGCTTCAAACATTTCTGGTATATGAATAACATGATGTTTTTCAATGGCAAAAATCAATGAATATTGTAAATGCACAAACAGTAATTTCTCCGCATTGCAAGGTGCAATTCTGAAATTTTTTGCTTTTTCCTGCTCCTCTTCGCATGATAAAGAACATTCAAAGAGAGTGAGATGCCAGCTCCTTTCATTCAGTCAGTAGCTTCAAACATTTCTGGTATATGAATAACATGATGTTTTTCAATCACAAAAATCAATGAATATTGTAAATGCACAAACAGTAATTTCTCCGCATTGCAAGGTGCAATTCTGAAATTTTTTGCTTTTTCCTAATCCTCTTAGCATGATAAAGAAGATTCAAAGAGAGTGAGATGCCAGCTCCTTTCATTCAGTCAGTAGCTTCAATCATTTCTGGACGTTTTTCAATGGCAAAAATCAATGAATATTGTAAATGCACAAACAGTAATTTCTCCGCATTGCAAGGTGCAATTCTGAAATGTTTTGCTTTTTCCTGCTCCTCTTAGCATGATAAAGAAGATTCAAAGAGAGTGAGATGCCAGCTCCTTTCATTCAGTCAGTAGCTTCAATCATTTCTGGTATATGAATAACATGATGTTTTTCAATGGCAAAAATCAATGAATATTGTAAATGCACAAACAGTAATTTCTCCGCATTGCAAGGTGCAATTCTGAAATTTTTTGCTTTTTCCTGCTCCTCTTAGCATGATAAAGAAGATTCAAAGAGAGTGAGATGCCAGCTCCTTTCATTCAGTCAGTAGCTTCAATCATTTCTGGTATATGAATAACATGATGTTTTTCAATGGCAAAAATCAATGAATATTGTAAATGCACAAACAGTAATTTCTCCGCATTGCAAGGTGCAATTCTGAAATTTTTTGCTTTTTCCTGCTCCTCTTAGCATGTTAAAGAAGATTCAAAGAGAGTGAGATGCCAGCTCCTTTCATTCAGTCAGTAGCTTCAAACATTTCTGGTATATGAAAAACATGTTTTTCAATGGCAAAAATCAATGAATATTGTAAATGCACAAACAGTAATATCTCCACAGTGCAAGGTGCAATTCTGAAATTTTTTGCTTTTTCCTGCTAATCCTAGCATGATAAAGAAGATTCAAAGAGAGTGAGATGCCAGCTCCTTTCATTCAGTCAGTAGCTTCAAACATTTCTGGTATATGAAAAACATGTTTTTCAATGGCAAAAATCAATGAATATTGTAAATGCACAAACAGTAATATCTCCACATTGCAAGGTGCAATTCTGAAATGTTTTGCTTTTTCCTGCTAATCCTAGCATGATAAAGAAGATTCAAAGAGAGTGAGATGCCAGCTCCTTTCATTCAGTCAGTAGCTTCAAACATTTCTGGTATATGAATAACATGATGTTTTTCAATGGCAAAAATCAATGAATATTGTAAATGCACAAACAGTAATATCTCCACATTGCAAGGTGCAATTCTGAAATTTTTTGCTTTTTCCTGCTAATCCTAGCATGATAAAGAAGATTCAAAGAGAGTGAGATGCCAGCTCCTTTCATTCAGTCAGTAGCTTCAAACATTTCTGGACGTTTTTCAATGGCAAAAATCAATGAATATTGTAAATGCACAAACAGTAATATCTCCACATTGCAAGGTCCAATTCTGAAATTTTTTGCTTTTTCCTGTTAATCCTAGCATGATAAAGAAGATTCAAAGAGAGTGAGATGCCAGCTCCTTTCATTCAGTCAGTAGCTTCAAACATTTCTGGTATATGAAAAACATGTTTTTCAATGGCAAAAATCAATGAACATTGTAAATGCACAAACAGTAATATCTCCACATTGCAAGGTGCAATTCTGAAATTTTTTGCTTTTTCCTGCTAATCCTAGCATGATAAAGAAGATTCAAAGAGAGTGAGATGCCAGCTCCTTTCATTCAGTCAGTAGCTTCAAACATTTCTGGACGTTTTTCAATGGCAAAAATCAATGAATATTGTAAATGCACAAACAGTAATATCTCCACATTGCAAGGTGCAATTCTGAAATTTTTTGTTTTTTCCTGTTAATCCTAGCATGATAAAGAAGATTCAAAGAGAGTGAGATGCCAGCTCCTTTCATTCAGTCAGTAGCTTCAAACATTTCTGGTATATGAAAAACATGTTTTTCAATGGCAAAAATCAATGAATATTGTAAATGCACAAACAGTAATATCTCCACATTGCAAGGTGCAATTCTGAAATTTTTTGCTTTTTCCTGCTAATCCTAGCATGATAAAGAAGATTCAAAGAGAGTGAGATGCCAGCTCCTTTCATTCAGTCAGTAGCTTCAAACATTTCTGGTATATGAAAAACATGTTTTTCAATGGCAAAAATCAATGAATATTGTAAATGCACAAACAGTAATATCTCCACATTGCAAGGTGCAATTCTGAAATTTTTTGCTTTTTCCTGCTAATCCTAGCATGATAAAGAAGATTCAAAGAGAGTGAGATGCCAGCTCCTTTCATTCAGTCAGTAGCTTCAAACATTTCTGGTATATGAAAAACATGTTTTTCAATGGCAAAAATCAATGAATATTGTAAATGCACAAACAGTATTATCTCCACATTGCAAGGTGCAATTCTGAAATTTTTTGTTTTTTCCTGTTAATCCTAGCATGATAAAGAAGATTCAAAGAGAGTGAGATGCCAGCTCCTTTCATTCAGTCAGTAGCTTCAAACATTTCTGGTATATGAAAAACATGTTTTTCAATGGCAAAAATCAATGAATATTGTAAATGCACAAACAGTAATATCTCCACATTGCAAGGTGCAATTCTGAAATTTTTTGCTTTTTCCTGCTAATCCTAGCATGATAAAGAAGATTCAAAGAGAGTGAGATGCCAGCTCCTTTCATTCAGTCAGTAGCTTCAAACATTTCTGGTATATGAAAAACATGTTTTTCAATGGCAAAAATCAATGAATATTGTAAATGCACAAACAGTAATATCTCCACATTGCAAGGTGCAATTCTGAAATTTTTTGCTTTTTCCTGCTAATCCTAGCATGATAAAGAAGATTCAAAGAGAGTGAGATGCCAGCTCCTTTCATTCAGTCAGTAGCTTCAAACATTTCTGGTATATGAATAACATGATGTTTTTCAATGGCAAAAATCAATGAATATTGTAAATGCACAAACAGTAATATCTCCACATTGCAAGGTGTAATTCTGAAATTTTTTGCTTTTTCCTGCTAATCCTAGCATGATAAAGAAGATTCAAAGAGAGTGAGATGCCAGCTCCTTTCATTCAGTCAGTAGCTTCAAACATTTCTGGACGTTTTTCAATGGCAAAAATCAATGAATATTGTAAATGCACAAACAGTAATATCTCCACATTGCAAGGTGCAATTCTGAAATTTTTTGCTTTTTCCTGCTAATCCTAGCATGATAAAGAAGATTCAAAGAGAGTGAGATGCCAGCTCCTTTCATTCCGTCAGTAGCTTCAAACATTTCTGGTATATGAAAAACATGTTTTTCAATGGCAAAAATCAATGAATATTGTAAATGCACAAACAGTAATATCTCCACATTGCAAGGTGCAATTCTGAAATTTTTTGCTTTTTCCTGCTAATCCTAGCATGATAAAGAAGATTCAAAGAGAGTGAGATGCCAGCTCCTTTCATTCAGTCAGTAGCTTCAAACATTTCTGGACGTTTTTCAATGGCAAAAATCAATGAATATTGTAAATGCACAAACAGTAATATCTCCACATTGCAAGGTGCAATTCAGAAATTTTTGGCTTTTTCCTGCTAATCCTAGCATGATAAAGAAGATTCAAAGAGAGTGAGATGCCAGCTCCTTTCATTCAGTCAGTAGCTTCAAACATTTCTGGTATATGAAAAACACGTTTTTCAATGGCAAAAATCAATGAATATTGTAAATGCACAAACAGTAATATCTCCACATTGCAAGGTGCAATTCTGAAATTTTTTGCTTTTTCCTGCTAATCCTAGCATGATAAAGAAGATTCAAAGAGAGTGAGATGCCAGCTCCTTTCATTCAGTCAGTAGCTTCAAACATTTCTGGTATATGAAAAACATGTTTTTCAATGGCAAAAATCAATGAATATTGTAAATGCACAAACAGTAATATCTCCACATTGCAAGGTGCAATTCTGAAATTTTTTGCTTTTTCCTGCTAATCCTAGCATGATAAAGAAGATTCAAAGAGAGTGAGATGCCAGCTCCTTTCATTCAGTCAGTAGCTTCAAACATTTCTGGTATATGAAAAACATGTTTTTCAATGGCAAAAATCAATGAATATTGTAAATGCACAAACAGTAATATCTCCACATTGCAAGGTGCAATTCTGAAATTTTTTGCTTTTTCCTGCTAATCCTAGCATGATAAAGAAGATTCAAAGAGAGTGAGATGCCAGCTCCTTTCATTCAGTCAGTAGCTTCAAACATTTCTGGTATATGAAAAACATGTTTTTCAATGGCAAAAATCAATGAATATTGTAAATGCACAAACAGTAATATCTCCACATTGCAAGGTGCAATTCTGAAATTTTTTGCTTTTTCCTGCTAATCCTAGCATGATAAAGAAGATTCAAAGAGAGTGAGATGCCAGCTCCTTTCATTCAGTCAGTAGCTTCAAACATTTCTGGACGTTTTTCAATGGCAAAAATCAATGAATATTGTAAATGCACAAACAGTAATATCTCCACATTGCAAGGTGCAATTCTGAAATTTTTTGCTTTTTCCTGTTAATCCTAGCATGATAAAGAAGATTCAAAGAGAGTGAGATGCCTGCTCCTTTCATTCAGTCAGTAGCTTCAAACATTTCTGGTATATGAAAAACATGTTTTTCAATGGCAAAAATCAATGAATATTGTAAATGCACAAACAGTAATATCTCCACATTGCAAGGTGCAATTCTGAAATTTTTTGCTTTTTCCTGCTAATCCTAGCATGATAAAGAAGATTCAAAGAGAGTGAGATGCCAGCTCCTTTCATTCAGTCAGTAGCTTCAAACATTTCTGGTATATGAATAACATGATGTTTTTCAATGGCAAAAATCAATGAATATTGTAAATGCACAAACAGTAATATCTCCACATTGCAAGGTGCAATTCTGAAATTTTTTGCTTTTTCCTGCTAATCCTAGCATGATAAAGAAGATTCAAAGAGAGTGAGATGCCAGCTCCTTTCATTCAGTCAGTAGCTTCAAACATTTCTGGACGTTTTTCAATGGCAAAAATCAATGAATATTGTAAATGCACAAACAGTAATATCTCCACATTGCAAGGTGCAATTCTGAAATTTTTTGCTTTTTCCTGTTAATCCTAGCATGATAAAGAAGATTCAAAGAGAGTGAGATGCCAGCTCCTTTCATTCAGTCAGTAGCTTCAAACATTTCTGGTATATGAAAAACATGTTTTTCAATGGCAAAAATCAATGAATATTGTAAATGCACAAACAGTAATATCTCCACATTGCAAGGTGCAATTCTGAAATTTTTTGCTTTTTCCTGCTAATCCTAGCATGATAAAGAAGATTCAAAGAGAGTGAGATGCCAGCTCCTTTCATTCAGTCAGTAGCTTCAAACATTTCTGGACGTTTTTCAATGGCAAAAATCAATGAATATTGTAAATGCACAAACAGTAATATCTCCACATTGCAAGGTGCAATTCTGAAATTTTTTGCTTTTTCCTGCTAATCCTAGCATGATAAAGAAGATTCAAAGAGAGTGAGATGCCAGCTCCTTTCATTCAGTCAGTAGCTTCAAACATTTCTGGACGTTTTTCAATGGCAAAAATCAATGAATATTGTAAATGCACAAACAGTAATATCTCCACATTGCAAGGTGCAATTCTGAAATTTTTTGCTTTTTCCTGTTAATCCTAGCATGATAAAGAAGATTCAAAGAGAGTGAGATGCCAGCTCCTTTCATTCAGTCAGTAGCTTCAAACATTTCTGGTATATGAAAAACATGTTTTTCAATGGCAAAAATCAATGAATATTGTAAATGCACAAACAGTAATATCTCCACATTGCAAGGTGCAATTCTGAAATTTTTTGCTTTTTCCTGTTAATCCTAGCATGATAAAGAAGATTCAAAGAGAGTGAGATGCCAGCTCCTTTCATTCAGTCAGTAGCTTCAAACATTTCTGGACGTTTTTCAATGGCAAAAATCAATGAATATTGTAAATGCACAAACAGTAATATCTCCACATTGCAAGGTGCAATTCTGAAATTTTTTGCTTTTTCCTGTCAATCCTAGCATGATAAAGAAGATTCAAAGAGAGTGAGATGCCAGCTCCTTTCATTCAGTCAGTAGCTTCAAACATTTCTGGTATATGAAAAACATGTTTTTCAATGGCAAAAATCAATGAATATTGTAAATGCACAAACAGTAATATCTCCACATTGCAAGGTGCAATTCTGAAATTTTTTGCTTTTTCCTGCTAATCCTAGCATGATAAAGAAGATTCAAAGAGAGTGAGATGCCAGCTCCTTTCATTCAGTCAGTAGCTTCAAACATTTCTGGTATATGAAAAACATGTTTTTCAATGGCAAAAATCAATGAATATTGTAAATGCACAAACAGTAATATCTCCACATTGCAAGGTGCAATTCTGAAATTTTTTGCTTTTTCCTGCTAATCCTAGCATGATAAAGAAGATTCAAAGAGAGTGAGATGCCAGCTCCTTTCATTCAGTCAGTAGCTTCAAACATTTCTGGTATATGAATAACATGATGTTTTTCAATGGCAAAAATCAATGAATATTGTAAATGCACAAACAGTAATATCTCCACATTGCAAGGTGCAATTCTGAAATTTTTTGCTTTTTCCTGCTAATCCTAGCATGATAAAGAAGATTCAAAGAGAGTGAGATGCCAGCTCCTTTCATTCAGTCAGTAGCTTCAAACATTTCTGGACGTTTTTCAATGGCAAAAATCAATGAATATTGTAAATGCACAAACAGTAATATCTCCACATTGCAAGGTGCAATTCTGAAATTTTTTGCTTTTTCCTGCTAATCCTAGCATGATAAAGAAGATTCAAAGAGAGTGAGATGCCAGCTCCTTTTATTCCGTCAGTAGCTTCAAACATTTCTGGTATATGAAAAACATGTTTTTCAATGGCAAAAATCAATGAATATTGTAAATGCACAAACAGTAATATCTCCACATTGCAAGGTGCAATTCTGAAATTTTTTGCCTTTTCCTGCTAATCCTAGCATGATAAAGAAGATTCAAAGAGAGTGAGATGCCAGCTCCTTTCATTCTGTCAGTAGCTTCAAACATTTCTGGACGTTTTTCAATGGCAAAAATCAATGAATATTGTAAATGCACAAACAGCAATATCTCCACATTGCAAGGTGCAATTCAGAAATTTTTTGCTTTTTCCTGCTAATCCTAGCATGATAAAGAAGATTCAAAGAGAGTGAGATGCCAGCTCCTTTCATTCAGTCAGTAGCTTCAAACATTTCTGGTATATGAAAAACATGTTTTTCAATGGCAAAAATCAATGAATATTGTAAATGCACAAACAGTAATATCTCCACATTGCAAGGTGCAATTCTGAAATTTTTTGCTTTTTCCTGCTAATCCTAGCATGATAAAGAAGATTCAAAGAGAGTGAGATGCCAGCTCCTTTCATTCAGTCAGTAGCTTCAAACATTTCTGGACGTTTTTCAATGGCAAAAATCAATGAATATTGTAAATGCACAAACAGTAATATCTCCACATTGCAAGGTGCAATTCTGAAATTTTTTGCTTTTTCCTGTTAATCCTAGCATGATAAAGAAGATTCAAAGAGAGTGAGATGCCAGCTCCTTTCATTCAGTCAGTAACTTCAAACATTTCTGGTATATGAAAAACATGTTTTTCAATGGCAAAAATCAATGAATATTGTAAATGCACAAACAGTAATATCTCCACATTGCAAGGTGCAATTCTGAAATTTTTTGCTTTTTCCTGCTAATCCTAGCATGATAAAGAAGATTCAAAGAGAGTGAGATGCCAGCTCCTTTCATTCAGTCAGTAGCTTCAAACATTTCTGGTATATGAAAAACATGTTTTTCAATGGCAAAAATCAATGAATATTGTAAATGCACAAACAGTAATATCTCCACATTGCAAGGTGCAATTCTGAAATTTTTTGCTTTTTCCTGCTAATCCTAGCATGATAAAGAAGATTCAAAGAGAGTGAGATGCCAGCTCCTTTCATTCAGTCAGTAGCTTCAAACATTTCTGGTATATGAATAACATGATGTTTTTCAATGGCAAAAATCAATGAATATTGTAAATGCACAAACAGTAATATCTCCACATTGCAAGGTGCAATTCTGAAATGTTTTGCTTTTTCCTGCTAATCCTAGCATGATAAAGAAGATTCAAAGAGAGTGAGATGCCAGCTCCTTTCATTCAGTCAGTAGCTTCAAACATTTCTGGACGTTTTTCAATGGCAAAATTCAATGAATATTGTAAATGCACAAACAGTAATATCTCCACATTGCAAGGTGCAATTCTGAAATTTATTGCTTTTTCCTGCTAATCCTAGCATGATAAAGAAGATTCAAAGAGAGTGAGATGCCAGCTCCTTTCATTCAGTCAGTAGCTTCAAACATTTCTGGACGTTTTTCAATGGCAAAAATCAATGAATATTGTAAATGCACAAACAGTAATATCTCCACATTGCAAGGTGCAATTCTGAAATTTTTTGCTTTTTCCTGCTAATCCTAGCATGATAAAGAAGATTCAAAGAGAGTGAGATGCCAGCTCCTTTCATTCAGTCAGTAGCTTCAAACATTTCTGGACGTTTTTCAATGGCAAAAATCAATGAATATTGTAAATGCACAAACAGTAATTTCTCCGCATTGCAAGGTGCAATTCTGAAATTTTTTGCTTTTTCCTGCTCCTCTTAGCATGATAAAGAAGATTCAAAGAGAGTGAGATGCCAGCTCCTTTCATTCAGTCAGTAGCTTCAAACATTTCTGGTATATGAATAACATGATGTTTTTCAATGGCAAAAATCAATGAATATTGTAAATGCACAAACAGTAATTTCTCCGCATTGCAAGGTGCAATTCTGAAATTTTTTGCTTTTTCCTGCTCCTCTTCGCATGATAAAGAAGATTCAAAGAGAGTGAGATGCCAGCTCCTTTCATTCAGTCAGTAGCTTCAAATATTTTGGGTATATGAATAACATGATGTTTTTCAATCACAAAAATCAATGAATATTGTAAATGCACAAACAGTAATTTCTCCGCATTGCAAGGTGCAATTCTGAAATTTTTTGCTTTTTCCTGCTCCTCTTAGCATGATAAAGAAGATTCAAAGAAAGTGAGATGCCAGCTCCTTTCATTCAGTCAGTAGCTTCAATCATTTCTGGACGTTTTTCAATGGCAAAAATCAATGAATATTGTAAATGCACAAACAGTAATTTCTCCGCATTGCAAGGTGCAATTCTGAAATTTTTTGCTTTTTCCTGCTCCTCTTAGCATGATAAAGAAGATTCAAAGAGAGTGAGATGCCAGCTCCTTTCATTCAGTCAGTAGCTTCAATCATTTCTGGTATATGAATAACATGATGTTTTTCAATGGCAAAAATCAATGAATATTGTAAATGCACAAACATTAATTTCTCCGCATTGCAAGGTGCAATTCTGAAATTTTTTGCTTTTTCCTGCTCCTCTTAGCATGATAAAGAAGATTCAAAGAGAGTGAGATGCCAGCTCCTTTCATTCAGTCAGTAGCTTCAATCATTTCTGGTATATGAATAACATGATGTTTTTCAATGGCAAAAATCAATGAATATTGTAAATGCACAAACAGTAATTTCTCCGCATTGCAAGGTGCAATTCTGAAATTTTTTGCTTTTTCCTGCTCCTCTTAGCATGATAAAGAAGATTCAAAGAGAGTGAGATGCCAGCTCCTTTCATTCAGTCAGTAGCTTCAATCATTTCTGGTATATGAATAACATGATGTTTTTCAATGGCAAAAATCAATGAATATTGTAAATGCACAAACAGTAATTTCTCCGCATTGCAAGGTGCAATTCTGAAATTTTTTGCTTTTTCCTGCTCCTCTTAGCATGATAAAGAAGATTCAAAGAGAGTGACATACCAGCTCCTTTCATTCAGTCAGTAGCTTCAATCATTTCTGGTATATGAATAACATGATGTTTTTCAATGGCAAAAATCAATGAATTTTTTAAATGCACAAACAGTAATTTCTCCGCATTGCAAGGTGCAATTCTGAAATTTTTTGCTTTTTCCTGCTCCTCTTAGCATGATAAAGAAGATTCGAAGAGAGTGAGATGCCAGCTCCTTTCATTCAGTCAGTAGCTTCAATCATTTCTGGACGTTTTTCAATGGCAAAAATCAATGAATATTGTAAATGCACAAACAGTAATTTCTCCGCATTGCAAGGTGCAATTCTGAAATTTTTTGCTTTTTCCTGCTCCTCTTAGCATGATAAAGAAGATTCAAAGAGAGTGAGATGCCAGCTCCTTTCATTCAGTCAGTAGCTTCAAACATTTCTGGTATATGAATAACATGATGTTTTTCAATGGCAAAAATCAATGAATATTGTAAATGCACAAACAGTAATATCTCCACATTGCAAGGTGCAATTCTGAAATTTTTTGCTTTTTCCTGCTAATCCTAGCATGATAAAGAAGATTCAAAGAGAGTGAGATGCCAGCTCCTTTCATTCAGTCAGTAGCTTCAAACATTTCTGGTATATGAAAAACATGTTTTTCAATGGCAAAAATCAATGAATATTGTAAATGCACAAACAGTAATATCTCCACATTGCAAGGTGCAATTCTGAAATTTTTTGCTTTTTCCTGCTAATCCTAGCATGATAAAGAAGATTCAAAGAGAGTGAGATGCCAGCTCCTTTCATTCAGTCAGTAGCTTCAAACATTTCTGGTATATGAATAACATGATGTTTTTCAATGGCAAAAATCAATGAATATTGTAAATGCACAAACAGTAATATCTCCACATTGCAAGGTGCAATTCTGAAATGTTTTGCTTTTTCCTGCTAATCCTAGCATGATAAAGAAGATTCAAAGAGAGTGAGATGCCAGCTCCTTTCATTTAGTCAGTAGCTTCAAACATTTCTGGACGTTTTTCAATGGCAAAAATCAATGAATATTGTAAATGCACAAACAGTAATATCTCCACATTGCAAGGTGCAATTCTGAAATTTATTGCTTTTTCCTGCTAATCCTAGCATGATAAAGAAGATTCAAAGAGAGTGAGATGCCAGCTCCTTTCATTCAGTCAGTAGCTTCAAACATTTCTGGACGTTTTTCAATGGCAAAAATCAATGAATATTGTAAATGCACAAACAGTAATATCTCCACATTGCAAGGTGCAATTCTGAAATTTTTTGCTTTTTCCTGCTAATCCTAGCATGATAAAGAAGATTCAAAGAGAGTGAGATGCCAGCTCCTTTCATTCAGTCAGTAGCTTCAAACATTTCTGGACGTTTTTCAATGGCAAAAATCAATGAATATTGTAAATGCACAAACAGTAATTTCTCCGCATTGCAAGGTGCAATTCTGAAATTTTTTGCTTTTTCCTGCTCCTCTTAGCATGATAAAGAAGATTCAAAGAGAGTGAGATGCCAGCTCCTTTCATTCAGTCAGTAGCTTCAAACATTTCTGGTATATGAATAACATGATGTTTTTCAATGGCAAAAATCAATGAATATTGTAAATGCACAAACAGTAATTTCTCCGCATTGCAAGGTGCAATTCTGAAATTTTTTGCTTTTTCCTGCTCCTCTTCGCATGATAAAGAAGATTCAAAGAGAGTGAGATGCCAGCTCCTTTCATTCAGTCAGTAGCTTCAAATATTTTGGGTATATGAATAACATGATGTTTTTCAATCACAAAAATCAATGAATATTGTAAATGCACAAACAGTAATTTCTCCGCATTGCAAGGTGCAATTCTGAAATTTTTTGCTTTTTCCTGCTCCTCTTAGCATGATAAAGAAGATTCAAAGAAAGTGAGATGCCAGCTCCTTTCATTCAGTCAGTAGCTTCAATCATTTCTGGACGTTTTTCAATGGCAAAAATCAATGAATATTGTAAATGCACAAACAGTAATTTCTCCGCATTGCAAGGTGCAATTCTGAAATTTTTTGCTTTTTCCTGCTCCTCTTAGCATGATAAAGAAGATTCAAAGAGAGTGGGATGCCAGCTCCTTTCATTCAGTCAGTAGCTTCAATCATTTCTGGTATATGAATAACATGATGTTTTTCAATGGCAAAAATCAATGAATATTGTAAATGCACAAACATTAATTTCTCCGCATTGCAAGGTGCAATTCTGAAATTTTTTGCTTTTTCCTGCTCCTCTTAGCATGATAAAGAAGATTCAAAGAGAGTGAGATGCCAGCTCCTTTCATTCAGTCAGTAGCTTCAATCATTTCTGGTATATGAATAACATGATGTTTTTCAATGGCAAAAATCAATGAATATTGTAAATGCACAAACAGTAATTTCTCCGCATTGCAAGGTGCAATTCTGAAATTTTTTGCTTTTTCCTGCTCCTCTTAGCATGATAAAGAAGATTCAAAGAGAGTGAGATGCCAGCTCCTTTCATTCAGTCAGTAGCTTCAATCATTTCTGGTATATGAATAACATGATGTTTTTCAATGGCAAAAATCAATGAATATTGTAAATGCACAAACAGTAATTTCTCCGCATTGCAAGGTGCAATTCTGAAATTTTTTGCTTTTTCGTGCTCCTCTTAGCATGATAAAGAAGATTCAAAGAGAGTGACATGCCAGCTCCTTTCATTCAGTCAGTAGCTTCAATCATTTCTGGTATATGAATAACATGATGTTTTTCAATGGCAAAAATCAATGAATTTTTTAAATGCACAAACAGTAATTTCTCCGCATTGCAAGGTGCAATTCTGAAATTTTTTGCTTTTTCCTGCTCCTCTTAGCATGATAAAGAAGATTCGAAGAGAGTGAGATGCCAGCTCCTTTCATTCAGTCAGTAGCTTCAATCATTTCTGGACGTTTTTCAATGGCAAAAATCAATGAATATTGTAAATGCACAAACAGTAATTTCTCCGCATTGCAAGGTGCAATTCTGAAATTTTTTGCTTTTTCCTGCTCCTCTTAGCATGATAAAGAAGATTCAAAGAGAGTGAGATGCCAGCTCCTTTCATTCAGTCAGTAGCTTCAAACATTTCTGGTATATGAATAACATGATGTTTTTCAATGGCAAAAATCAATGAATATTGTAAATGCACAAACAGTAATTTCTCCGCATTGCAAGGTGCTATTCTGAAATTTTTTGCTCTTTCCTGCTCCTCTTAGCATGATAAAGAAGATTCAAAGAGAGTGAGATGCCAGCTCCTTTCATTCAGTCAGTAGCTTCAAACATTTCTGGTATATGAATAACATGATGTTTTTCAATGGCAAAAATCAATAAATATTGTAAATGCACAAACAGTAATTTCTCCGCATTGCAAGGTGCAATTCTGAAATTTTTTGCTTTTTCCTGCTCCTCTTAGCATGATAAAGAAGATTCAAAGAGAGTGAGAAGCCAGCTCCTTTCATTCAGTCAGTAGCTTCAATCATTTCTGGACGTTTTTCAATGGCAAAAATCAATGAATATTGTAAATGCACAAACAGTAATTTCTCCGCATTGCAAGGTGCAATTCTGAAATTTTTTGCTTTTTCCTGCTCCTCTTAGCATGATAAAGAAGATTCAAAGAGAGTGAGATGCCAGCTCCTTTCATTCAGTCAGTAGCTTTAATCATTTCTGGACGTTTTTCAATGGCAAAAATCAATGAATATTGTAAATGCACAAACAGTAATTTCTCCGCATTGCAAGGTGTAATTCTGAAATTTTTTGCTTTTTCCTGCTCCTCTTAGCATGATAAAGAAGATTCAAAGAGAGTGAGATGCCAGCTCCTTTCATTCAGTCAGTAGCTTCAATCATTTCTGGTATATGAATAACATGATGTTTTTCAATGGCAAAAATCAATGAATATTGTAAATGCACAAACAGTAATTTCTCCGCATTGCAAGGTGCAATTCTGAATTTTTTTGCTTTTTCCTGCTCCTCTTAGCATGATAAAGAAGATTCAAAGAGAGTGAGATGCCAGCTCCTTTCATTCAGTCAGTAGCTTCAATCATTTCTGGACGTTTTTCAATGGCAAAAATCAATGAATATTGTAAATGCACAAACAGTAATTTCTCCGCATTGCAAGGTGCAATTCTGAAATTTTTTGCTTTTTCCTGCTCCTCTTAGCATGATAAAGAAGATTCAAAGAGAGTGAGATGCCAGCTCCTTTCATTCAGTCAGTAGCTTCAATCATTTCTGGACGTTTTTCAATGGCAAAAATCAATGAATATTGTAAATGCACAAACAGTAATTTCTCCGCATTGCAAGGTGCAATTCTGAAATTTTTTGCTTTTTCCTGCTCCTCTTAGCATGATAAAGAAGATTCAAAGAGAGTGAGATGCCAGCTCCTTTCATTCAGTCAGTAGCTTCAATCATTTCTGGTATATGAATAACATGATGTTTTTCAATGGCAAAAATCAATGAATATTGTAAATGCACAAACAGTAATTTCTCCGCATTGCAAGGTGCAATTCTGAAATTTTTTGCTTTTTCCTGCTCCTATTAGCATGATAAAGAAGATTCAAAGAGAGTGAGATGCCAGCTCCTTTCATTCAGTCAGTAGCTTCAATCATTTCTGGACGTTTTTCAATGGAAAAATCAATGAATATTGTAAATGCACAAACAGTAATTTCTCCGCATTGCAAGGTGCAATTCTGAAATGTTTTGCTTTTTCCTGCTCCTCTTAGCATGATAAAGAAGATTCAAAGAGAGTGAGATGCCAGCTCCTTTCATTCAGTCAGTAGCTTCAATCATTTCTGGACGTTTTTCAATGGCAAAAATCAATGAATATTGTAAATGCACAAACAGTAATTTCTCCGCATTGCAAGGTGCAATTCTGAAATTTTTTGCTTTTTCCTGCTCCTCTTAGCATGATAAAGAAGATTCAAAGAGAGTGAGATGCCAGCTCCTTTCATTCAGTCAGTAGCTTCAAACATTTCTGGTATATGAATAACATGATGTTTTTCAATGGCAAAAATCAATGAATATTGTAAATGCACAAACAGTAATTTCTCCGCATTGCAAGGTGCAATTCTGAAATTTTTTGCTTTTTCCTGCTCCTCTTAGCATGATAAAGAAGATTCAAAGAGAGTGAGATGCCAGCTCCTTTCATTCAGTCAGTAGCTTCAATCATTTCTGGACGTTTTTCAATGGCAAAAATCAATGAATATTGTAAATGCACAAACAGTAATTTCTCCGCATTGCAAGGTGCAATTCTGAAATTTTTTGCTTTTTCCTGCTCCTCTTAGCATGATAAAGAAGATTCAAAGAGAGTGAGATGCCAGCTCCTTTCATTCAGTCAGTAGCTTCAATCATTTCTGGACGTTTTTCAATGGCAAAAATCAATGAATATTGTAAATGCACAAACAGTAATTTCTCCGCATTGCAAGGTGCAATTCTGAAATTTTTTGCTTTTTCCTGCTCCTCTTAGCATGATAAAGAAGATTCAAAGAGAGTGAGATGCCAGCTCCTTTCATTCAGTCAGTAGCTTCAATCATTTCTGGACGTTTTTCAATGGCAAAAATCAATGAATATTGTAAATGCACAAACAGTAATTTCTCCGCTTTGCAAGGTGCAATTCTGAAATGTTTTGCTTTTTCCTGCTCCTCTTAGCATGATAAAGAAGATTCAAAGAGAGTGAGATGCCAGCTCCTTTCATTCAGTCAGTAGCTTCAATCATTTCTGGACGTTTTTCAATGGCAAAAATCAATGAATATTGTAAATGCACAAACAGTAATTTCTCCGCATTGCAAGGTGCAATTCTGAAATTTTTTGCTTTTTCCTGCTCCTCTTAGCATGATAAAGAAGATTCAAAGAGAGTGAGATGCCAGCTCCTTTCATTCAGTCAGTAGCTTCAAACATTTCTGGTATATGAATAACATGATGTTTTTCAATGGCAAAAATCAATGAATATTGTAAATGCACAAACAGTAATTTCTCCGCATTGCAAGGTGCAATTCTGAATTTTTTTGCTTTTTCCTGCTCCTCTTAGCATGATAAAGAAGATTCAAAGAGAGTGAGAAGCCAGCTCCTTTCATTCAGTCAGTAGCTTCAATCATTTCTGGACGTTTTTCAATGGCAAAAATCAATGAATATTGTAAATGCACAAACAGTAATTTCTCCGCATTGCAAGGTGCAATTCTGAAATTTTTTGCTTTTTCCTGCTCCTCTTAGCATGATAAAGAAGATTCAAAGAGAGTGAGATGCCAGCTCCTTTCATTCAGTCAGTAGCTTTAATCATTTCTGGACATTTTTCAATGGCAAAAATCAATGAATATTGTAAATGCACAAACAGTAATTTCTCCGCATTGCAAGGTGTAATTCTGAAATTTTTTGCTTTTTCCTGCTCCTCTTAGCATGATAAAGAAGATTCAAAGAGAGTGAGATGCCAGCTCCTTTCATTCAGTCAGTAGCTTCAATCATTTCTGGTATATGAATAACATGATGTTTTTCAATCTCAAAAATCAATGAATATTGTAAATGCACAAACAGTAATTTCTCCGCATTGCAAGGTGCAATTCTGAAATTTTTTGCTTTTTCCTGCTCCACTTAGCATGATAAAGAAGATTCAAAGAGAGTGAGATGCCAGCTCCTTTCATTCAGTCAGTAGCTTCAATCATTTCTGGACGTTTTTCAATGGCAAAAATCAATGAATATTGTAAATGCACAAACAGTAATTTCTCCGCATTGCAAGGTGCAATTCTGAAATGTTTTGCTTTTTCCTGCTCCTCTTAGCATGATAAAGAAGATTCAAAGAGAGTGAGATGCCAGCTCCTTTCATTCAGTCAGTAGCTTCAATCATTTCTGGACGTTTTTCAATGGCAAAAATCAATGAATATTGTAAATGCACAAACAGTAATTTCTCCGCATTGCAAGGTGCAATTCTGAAATTTTTTGCTTTTTCCTGCTCCTCTTAGCATAATAAAGAAGATTCAAAGAGAGTGAGATGCCAGCTCCTTTCATTCAGTCAGTAGCTTCAAACATTTCTGGTATATGAATAACATGATGTTTTTCAATGGCAAAAATCAATGAATATTGTAAATGCACAAACAGTAATTTCTCCGCATTGCAAGGTGCAATTCTGAATTTTTTTGCTTTTTCCTGCTCCTCTTAGCATGATAAAGAAGATTCAAAGAGAGTGAGAAGCCAGCTCCTTTCATTCAGTCAGTAGCTTCAATCATTTCTGGACGTTTTTCAATGGCAAAAATCAATGAATATTGTAAATGCACAAACAGTAATTTCTCCGCATTGCAAGGTGCAATTCTGAAATTTTTTGCTTTTTCCTGCTCCTCTTAGCATGATAAAGAAGATTCAAAGAGAGTGAGATGCCAGCTCCTTTCATTCAGTCAGTAGCTTTAATCATTTCTGGACATTTTTCAATGGCAAAAATCAATGAATATTGTAAATGCACAAACAGTAATTTCTCCGCATTGCAAGGTGTAATTCTGAAATTTTTTGCTTTTTCCTGCTCCTCTTAGCATGATAAAGAAGATTCAAAGAGAGTGAGATGCCAGCTCCTTTCATTCAGTCAGTAGCTTCAATCATTTCTGGTATATGAATAACATGATGTTTTTCAATGGCAAAAATCAATGAATATTGTAAATGCACAAACAGTAATTTCTCCGCATTGCAAGGTGCAATTCTGAAATTTTTTGCTTTTTCCTGCTCCACTTAGCATGATAAAGAAGATTCAAAGAGAGTGAGAAGCCAGCTCCTTTCATTCAGTCAGTAGCTTCAATCATTTCTGGACGTTTTTCAATGGCAAAAATCAATGAATATTGTAAATGCACAAACAGTAATTTCTCCGCATTGCAAGGTGCAATTCTGAAATTTTTTGCTTTTTCCTGCTCCTCTTAGCATGATAAAGAAGATTCAAAGAGAGTGAGATGCCAGCTCCTTTCATTCAGTCAGTAGCTTTAATCATTTCTGGACATTTTTCAATGGCAAAAATCAATGAATATTGTAAATGCACAAACAGTAATTTCTCCGCATTGCAAGGTGTAATTCTGAAATTTTTTGCTTTTTCCTGCTCCTCTTAGCATGATAAAGAAGATTCAAAGAGAGTGAGATGCCAGCTCCTTTCATTCAGTCAGTAGCTTCAATCATTTCTGGTATATGAATAACATGATGTTTTTCAATGGCAAAAATCAATGAATATTGTAAATGCACAAACAGTAATTTCTCCGCATTGCAAGGTGCAATTCTGAAATTTTTTGCTTTTTCCTGCTCCACTTAGCATTATAAAGAAGATTCAAAGAGAGTGAGATGCCAGCTCCTTTCATTCAGTCAGTAGCTTCAATCATTTCTGGACGTTTTTCAATGGCAAAAATCAATGAATATTGTAAATGCACAAACAGTAATTTCTCCGCATTGCAAGGTGCAATTCTGAAATTTTTTGCTTTTTCCTGCTCCTCTTAGCATGATAAAGAAGATTCAAAGAGAGTGAGATGCCAGCTCCTTTCATTCAGTCAGTAGCTTCAATCATTTCTGGACGTTTTTCAATGGCAAAAATCAATGAATATTGTAAATGCATAAACAGTAATTTCTCCGCATTGCAAGGTGCAATTCTGAAATTTTTTGCTTTTTCCTGCTCCTCTTAGCATGATAAAGAAGATTCAAAGAGAGTGAGATGCCAGCTCCTTTCATTCAGTCAGTAGCTTCAATCATTTCTGGAGGTTTTTCAATGGCAAAAATCAATGAATATTGTAAATGCACAAACAGTAATTTCTCCGCATTGCAAGGTGCAATTCTGAAATTTTTTGCTTTTTCCTGCTCCTCTTAGCATGATAAAGAAGATTCAAAGAGAGTGAGATGCCAGCTCCTCTCACTCAGTCAGTAGCTTCAAACATTTCTGGTATATGAATAACATGATGTTTTTCAATGGCAAAAATCACTGAATATTGTAAATGCACAAACAGTAATTTCTCCGCATTGCAAGGTGCAATTCTGAAATTTTTTGCTTTTTCCTGCTCCTCTTAGCATGGTAAAGAAGATTCAAAGAGAGTGAGATGCCAGCTCCTTTCATTCAGTCAGTAGCTTCAATCATTTCTGGATGTTTTTCAATGGCAAAAATCAATGAATATTGTAAATGCACAAACAGCAATTTCTCCGCATTGCAAGGTGCAATTCTGAAATTTTTTGCTTTTTCCTGCTCCTCTTAGCATGATAAAGAAGATTCAAAGAGAGTGAGATGCCAGCTCCTTTCATTCAGTCAGTAGCTTCAATCATTTCTGGTATATGAATAACATGATGTTTTTCAATTGCAAAAATCAATGAATATTGTAAATGCACAAACAGTAATTTCTCCGCATTGCAAGGTGCAATTCTGAAATTTTTTGCTTTTTCCTGCTCCTCTTCGCATGATAAAGAAGATTCAAAAAGAGAGAGATGCCAGCTCCTTTCATTCAGTCAGTAGCTTCAAACATTTCTGGTATATGAATAACATGATGTTTTTCAATGGCAAAAATCAATGAATATTGTAAATGCACAAACAGTAATTTCTCCGCATTGCAAGGTGCAATTCTGAAATTTTTTGCTTTTTCCTGCTCCTCTTAGCATGATAAAGAAGATTCAAAGAGAGTGAGATGCCAGCTCCTTTCATTCAGTCAGTAGCTTCAATCATTTCTGGACGTTTTTCAATGGCAAAAATCAATGAATATTGTAAATGCACAAACAGTAATTTCTCCGCATTGCAAGGTGCAATTCTGAAATTTTTTGCTTTTTCCTGCTAATCCTAGCATGATAAAGAAGATTCAAAGAGAGTGAGATGCCAGCTCCTTTCATTCAGTCAGTAGCTTCAAACATTTCTGGTATATGAAAAACATGTTTTTCAATGGCAAAAATCAATGAATATTGTAAATGCACAAACAGTAATATCTCCACATTGCAAGGTGCAATTCTGAAATTTTTTGCTTTTTCCTGCTAATCCTAGCATGATAAAGAAGATTCAAAGAGAGTGAGATGCCAGCTCCTTTCATTCAGTCAGTAGCTTCAATCATTTCTGGTATATGAATAACATGATGTTTTTCAATGGCAAAAATCAATGAATATTGTAAATGCACAAACAGTAATATCTCCACATTGCAAGGTGCAATTCTGAAATTTTTTGCTTTTTCCTGCTAATCCTAGCATGATAAAGAAGATTCAAAGAGAGTGAGATGCCAGCTCCTTTCATTCAGTCAGTAGCTTCAAACATTTCTGGACGTTTTTCAATGACAAAAATCAATGAATATTGTAAATGCACAAACAGTAATATCTCCACATTGCAAGGTGCAATTCTGAAATTTTTTGCTTTTTCCTGCTAATCCTAGCATGATAAAGAAGATTCAAAGAGAGTGAGATGCCAGCTCCTTTCATTCAGTCAGTAGCTTCAAACATTTCTGGACGTTTTTCAATGGCAAAAATCAATGAATATTGTAAATGCACAAACAGTAATATCTCAACATTGCAAGGTGCAATTCTGAAATTTTTTGCTTTTTCCTGCTCCTCTTAGCATGATAAAGAAGATTCAAAGAGAGTGAGATGCCAGCTCCTTTCATTCAGTCAGTAGCTTCAAACATTTCTGGTATATGAATAACATGATGTTTTTCAATGGCAAAAATCAATGAATATTGTAAATGCACAAACAGTAATTTCTCCGCATTGCAAGGTGCAATTCTGAAATTTTTTGCTTTTTCCTGCTCCTCTTCGCATGATAAAGAAGATTCAAAGAGAGTGAGATGCCAGCTCCTTTCATTCAGTCAGTAGCTTCAAACATTTCTGGTATATGAATAACATGATGTTTTTCAATCACAAAAATCAATGAATATTGTAAATGCACAAACAGTAATTTCTCCGCATTGCAAGGTGCAATTCTGAAATTTTTTGCTTTTTCCTGCTCCTCTTAGCATGATAAAGAAGATTCAAAGAGAGTGAGATGCCAGCTCCTTTCATTCAGTCAGTAGCTTCAATCATTTCTGGACGTTTTTCAATGGCAAAAATCAATGAATATTGTAAATGCACAAACAGTAATTTCTCCGCATTGCAAGGTGCAATTCTGAAATTTTTTGCTTTTTCCTGCTCCTCTTAGCATGATAAAGAAGATTCAAAGAGAGTGAGATGCCAGCTCCTTTCATTCAGTCAGTAGCTTCAATCATTTCTGGTATATGAATAACATGATGTTTTTCAATGGCAAAAATCAATGAATATTGTAAATGCACAAACAGTAATTTCTCCGCATTGCAAGGTGCAATTCTGAAATTTTTTGCTTTTTCCTGCTCCTCTTAGCATGATAAAGAAGATTCAAAGAGAGTGAGATGGCAGCTCCTTTCATTCAGTCAGTAGCTTCAATCATTTCTGGTATATGAATAACATGATGTTTTTCAATGGCAAAAATCAATGAATATTGTAAATTCACAAACAGTAATTTCTCCGCATTGCAAGGTGCAATTCTGAAATTTTTTGCTTTTTCCTGCTCCTCTTAGCATGATAAAGAAGATTCAAAGAGAGTGAGATGCCAGCTCCTTTCATTCAGTCAGTAGCTTCAATCATTTCTGGTATATGAATAACATGATGTTTTTCAATGGCAAAAATCAATGAATATTGTAAATGCACAAACAGTAATTTCTCCGCATTGCAAGGTGCAATTCTGAAATTTTTTGCTTTTTCCTGCTCCTCTTAGCATGATAAAGAAGATTCAAAGAGAGTGAGATGCCAGCTCCATTCATTCAGTCAGTAGCTTCAAACATTTCTGGAAAATGAATAACATGATGTTTTTCAATGGCAAAAATCAATGAATATTGTAAATGCACAAACAGTAATTTCTCCGCATTGCAAGGTGAAATTCTGAAATTTTTTGCTTTTTCCTGCTCCTCTTAGCATGATAAAGAAGATTCAAAGAGAGTGAGATGCCAGCTCCTTTCATTCAGTCAGTAGCTTCAATCATTTCTGGACGTTTTTCAATGGCAAAAATCAATGAATATTGTAAATGCACAAACAGTAATTTCTCCGCATTGCAAGGTGCAATTCTGAAATTTTTTGCTTTTTCCTGCTCCTCTTAGCATGATAAAGAAGATTCAAAGAGAGTGACATGCCAGCTCCTTTCATTCAGTCAGTAGCTTCAATCATTTCTGGTATATGAATAACATGATGTTTTTCAATGGCAAAAATCAATGAATTTTTTAAATGCACAAACAGTAATTTCTCCGCATTGCAAGGTGCAATTCTGAAATTTTTTGCTTTTTCCTGCTCCTCTTAGCATGATAAAGAAGATTCGAAGAGAGTGAGATGCCAGCTCCTTTCATTCAGTCAGTAGCTTCAATCATTTCTGGACGTTTTTCAATGGCAAAAATCAATGAATATTGTAAATGCACAAACAGTAATTTCTCCGCATTGCAAGGTGCAATTCTGAAATTTTTTGCTTTTTCCTGCTCCTCTTAGCATGATAAAGAAGATTCAAAGAGAGTGAGATGCCAGCTCCTTTCATTCAGTCAGTAGCTTCAAACATTTCTGGTATATGAATAACATGATGTTTTTCAATGGCAAAAATCAATGAATATTGTAAATGCACAAACAGTAATTTCTCCGCATTGCAAGGTGCTATTCTGAAATTTTTTGCTCTTTCCTGCTCCTCTTAGCATGATAAAGAAGATTCAAAGAGAGTGAGATGCCAGCTCCTTTCATTCAGTCAGTAGCTTCAAACATTTCTGGTATATGAATAACATGATGTTTTTCAATGGCAAAAATCAATGAATATTGTAAATGCACAAACAGTAATTTCTCCGCATTGCAAGGTGCAATTCTGAAATTTTTTGCTTTTTCCTGCTCCTCTTAGCATGATAAAGAAGATTCAAAGAGAGTGAGAAGCCAGCTCCTTTCATTCAGTCAGTAGCTTCAATCATTTCTGGACGTTTTTCAATGACAAAAATCAATGAATATTGTAAATGCACAAACAGTAATTTCTCCGCATTGCAAGGTGCAATTCTGAAATTTTTTGCTTTTTCCTGCTCCTCTTAGCATGTTAAAGAAGATTCAAAGAGAGTGAGATGCCAGCTCCTTTCATTCAGTCAGTAGCTTTAATCATTTCTGGACGTTTTTCAATGGCAAAAATCAATGAATATTGTAAATGCACAAACAGTAATTTCTCCGCATTGCAAGGTGTAATTCTGAAATTTTTTGCTTTTTCCTGCTCCTCTTAGCATGATAAAGAAGATTCAAAGAGAGTGAGATGCCAGCTCCTTTCATTCAGTCAGTAGCATTAATCATTTCTGGACGTTTTTCAATGGCAAAAATCAATGAATATTGTAAATGCACAAACAGTAATATCTCCACATTGCAAGGTGCAATTCTGAAATTTTTTGCTTTTTCCTGCTAATCCTAGCATGATAAAGAAGATTCAAAGAGAGTGAGATGCCAGCTCCTTTCATTCAGTCAGTAGCTTCAAACATTTCTGGACGTTTTTCAATGGCAAAAATCAATGAATATTGTAAATGCACAAACAGTAATATCTCCACATTGCAAGGTGCAATTCTGAAATTTTTTGCTTTTTCCTGCTCCTCTTAGCATGATAAAGAAGATTCAAAGAGAGTGAGATGCCAGCTCCTTTCATTCAGTCAGTAGCTTCAAACATTTCTGGTATATGAATAACATGATGTTTTTCAATGGCAAAAATCAATGAATATTGTAAATGCACAAACAGTAATTTCTCCGCATTGCAAGGTGCAATTCTGAAATTTTTTGCTTTTTCCTGCTCCTCTTCGCATGATAAAGAAGATTCAAAGAGAGTGAGATGCCAGCTCCTTTCATTCAGTCAGTAGCTTCAAACATTTCTGGTATATGAATAACATGATGTTTTTCAATCACAAAAATCAATGAATATTGTAAATGCACAAACAGTAATTTCTCCGCATTGCAAGGTGCAATTCTGAAATTTTTTGCTTTTTCCTGCTCCTCTTAGCATGATAAAGAAGATTCAAAGAGAGTGAGATGCCAGCTCCTTTCATTCAGTCAGTAGCTTCAATCATTTCTGGACGTTTTTCAATGGCAAAAATCAATGAATATTGTAAATGCACAAACAGTAATTTCTCCGCATTGCAAGGTGCAATTCTGAAATTTTTTGCTTTTTCCTGCTCCTCTTAGCATGATAAAGAAGATTCAAAGAGAGTGAGATGCCAGCTCCTTTCATTCAGTCAGTAGCTTCAATCATTTCTGGTATATGAATAACATGATGTTTTTCAATGGCAAAAATCAATGAATATTGTAAATGCACAAACAGTAATTTCTCCGCATTGCAAGGTGCAATTCTGAAATTTTTTGCTTTTTCCTGCTCCTCTTAGCATGATAAAGAAGATTCAAAGAGAGTGAGATGGCAGCTCCTTTCATTCAGTCAGTAGCTTCAATCATTTCTGGTATATGAATAACATGATGTTTTTCAATGGCAAAAATCAATGAATATTGTAAATTCACAAACAGTAATTTCTCCGCATTGCAAGGTGCAATTCTGAAATTTTTTGCTTTTTCCTGCTCCTCTTAGCATGATAAAGAAGATTCAAAGAGAGTGAGATGCCAGCTCCTTTCATTCAGTCAGTAGCTTCAATCATTTCTGGTATATGAATAACATGATGTTTTTCAATGGCAAAAATCAATGAATATTGTAAATGCACAAACAGTAATTTCTCCGCATTGCAAGGTGCAATTCTGAAATTTTTTGCTTTTTCCTGCTCCTCTTAGCATGATAAAGAAGATTCAAAGAGAGTGAGATGCCAGCTCCTTTCATTCAGTCAGTAGCTTCAAACATTTCTGGAAAATGAATAACATGATGTTTTTCAATGGCAAAAATCAATGAATATTGTAAATGCACAAACAGTAATTTCTCCGCATTGCAAGGTGAAATTCTGAAATTTTTTGCTTTTTCCTGCTCCTCTTAGCATGATAAAGAAGATTCAAAGAGAGTGAGATGCCAGCTCCTTTCATTCAGTCAGTAGCTTCAATCATTTCTGGACGTTTTTCAATGGCAAAAATCAATGAATATTGTAAATGCACAAACAGTAATTTCTCCGCATTGCAAGGTGCAATTCTGAAATTTTTTGCTTTTTCCTGCTCCTCTTAGCATGATAAAGAAGATTCAAAGAGAGTGAGATGCCAGCTCCTTTCATTCAGTCAGTAGCTTCAATCATTTCTGGTATATGAATAACATGATGTTTTTCAATGGCAAAAATCAATGAATATTGTAAATGCACAAACAGTAATTTCTCCGCATTGCAAGGTGCAATTCTGAAATTTTTTGCTTTTTCCTGCTCCTCTTAGCATGATAAAGAAGATTCAAAGAGAGTGACATGCCAGCTCCTTTCATTCAGTCAGTAGCTTCAATCATTTCTGGTATATGAATAACATGATGTTTTTCAATGGCAAAAATCAATGAATTTTTTAAATGCACAAACAGTAATTTCTCCGCATTGCAAGGTGCAATTCTGAAATTTTTTGCTTTTTCCTGCTCCTCTTAGCATGATAAAGAAGATTCGAAGAGAGTGAGATGCCAGCTCCTTTCATTCAGTCAGTAGCTTCAAACATTTCTGGTATATGAATAACATGATGTTTTTCAATGGCAAAAATCAATGAATATTGTAAATGCACAAACAGTAATTTCTCCGCATTGCAAGGTGCTATTCTGAAATTTTTTGCTCTTTCCTGCTCCTCTTAGCATGATAAAGAAGATTCAAAGAGAGTGAGATGCCAGCTCCTTTCATTCAGTCAGTAGCTTCAAACATTTCTGGTATATGAATAACATGATGTTTTTCAATGGCAAAAATCAATGAATATTGTAAATGCACAAATAGTAATTTCTCCGCATTGCAAGGTGCAATTCTGAAATTTTTTGCTTTTTCCTGCTCCTCTTAGAATGATAAAGAAGATTCAAAGAGAGTGAGAAGCCAGCTCCTTTCATTCAGTCAGTAGCTTCAATCATTTCTGGACGTTTTTCAATGGCAAAAATCAATGAATATTGTAAATGCACAAACAGTAATTTCTCCGCATTGCAAGGTGCAATTCTGAAATTTTTTGCTTTTTCCTGCTCCTCTTAGCATGATAAAGAAGATTCAAAGAGAGTGAGATGCCAGCTCCTTTCATTCAGTCAGTAGCTTTAATCATTTCTGGACGTTTTTCAATGGCAAAAATCAATGAATATTGTAAATGCACAAACAGTAATTTCTCCGCATTGCAAGGTGTAATTCTGAAATTTTTTGCTTTTTCCTGCTCCTCTTAGCATGATAAAGAAGATTCAAAGAGAGTGAGATGCCAGCTCCTTTCTTTCAGTCAGTAGCTTCAATCATTTCTGGTATATGAATAACATGATGTTTTTCAATGGCAAAAATCAATGAATATTGTAAATGCACAAACAGTAATTTCTCCGCATTGCAAGGTGCAATTCTGAAATTTTTTGCTTTTTCCTGCTCCTCTTAGCATGATAAAGAAGATTCAAAGAGAGTGAGATGCCAGCTCCTTTCATTCAGTCAGTAGCTTCAATCATTTCTGGACGTTTTTCAAAGGCAAAAATCAATGAATATTGTAAATGCACAAACAGTAATTTCTCCGCATTGCAAGGTGCAATTCTGAAATTTTTTGCTTTTTCCTGCTAATCCTAGCATGATAAAGAAGATTCAAAGAGAGTGAGATGGCAGCTCCTTTCATTCAGTCAGTAGCTTCAATCATTTCTGGTATACGAATAACATGATGTTTTTCAATGGCAAAAATCAATGAATATTGTAAATTCACAAACAGTAATTTCTCCGCATTGCAAGGTGCAATTCTGAAATTTTTTGCTTTTTCCTGCTCCTCTTAGCATGATAAAGAAGATTCAAAGAGAGTGAGATGCCAGCTCCTTTTATTCAGTCAGTAGCTTCAATCATTTCTGGTATATGAATAACATGATGTTTTTCAATGGCAAAAATCAATGAATATTGTAAATGCACAAACAGTAATTTCTCCGCATTGCAAGGTGCAATTCTGAAATTTTTTGCTTTTTCCTGCTCCTCTTAGCATGATAAAGAAGATTCAAAGAGAGTGAGATGCCAGCTCCTTTCATTCAGTCAGTAGCTTCAAACATTTCTGGAAAATGAATAACATGATGTTTTTCAATGGCAAAAATCAATGAATATTGTAAATGCACAAACAGTAATTTCTCCGCATTGCAAGGTGAAATTCTGAAATTTTTTGCTTTTTCCTGCTCCTCTTAGCATGATAAAGAAGATTCAAAGAGAGTGAGATGCCAGCTCCTTTCATTCAGTCAGTAGCTTCAATCATTTCTGGACGTTTTTCAATGGCAAAAATCAATGAATATTGTAAATGCACAAACAGTAATTTCTCCGCATTGCAAGGTGCAATTCTGAAATTTTTTGCTTTTTCCTGCTCCTCTTAGCATGATAAAGAAGATTCAAAGAGAGTGAGATGCCAGCTCCTTTCATTCAGTCAGTAGCTTCAATCATTTCTGGTATATGAATAACATGATGTTTTTCAATGGCAAAAATCAATGAATATTGTAAATGCACAAACAGTAATTTCTCCGCATTGCAAGGTGCAATTCTGAAATTTTTTGCTTTTTCCTGCTCCTCTTAGCATGATAAAGAAGATTCAAAGAGAGTGACATGCCAGCTCCTTTCATTCAGTCAGTAGCTTCAATCATTTCTGGTATATGAATAACATGATGTTTTTCAATGGCAAAAATCAATGATTTTTTTAAATGCACAAACAGTAATTTCTCCGCATTGCAAGGTGCAATTCTGAAATTTTTTGCTTTTTCCTGCTCCTCTTAGCATGATAAAGAAGATTCAAAGAGAGTGAGATGCCAGCTCCTTTCATTCAGTCAGTAGCTTCAAACATTTCTGGTATATGAATAACATGATGTTTTTCAATGGCAAAAATCAATGAATATTGTAAATGCACAAACAGTAATTTCTCCGCATTGCAAGGTGCAATTCTGAAATTTTTTGCTTTTTCCTGCTCCTCTTAGCATGATAAAGAAGATTCAAAGAGAGTGAGATGCCAGCTCCTTTCATTCAGTCAGTAGCTTCAATCATTTCTGGTATATGAATAACATGATGTTTTTCAATGGCAAAAATCAATGAATATTGTAAATGCACAAACAGTAATTTCTCCGCATTGCAAGGTGCAATTCTGAAATTTTTTGCTTTTTCCTGCTCCTCTTAGCATGATAAAGAAGATTCAAAGAGAGTGAGATGCCAGCTCCTTTCATTCAGTCAGTAGCTTCAAACATTTCTGGTATATGAATAACATGATGTTTTTCAATGGCAAAAATCAATGAATATTGTAAATGCACAAACAGTAATTTCTCCGCATTGCAAGGTGCTATTCTGAAATTTTTTGCTCTTTCCTGCTCCTCTTAGCATGATAAAGAAGATTCAAAGAGAGTGAGATGCCAGCTCCTTTCATTCAGTCAGTAGCTTCAAACATTTCTGGTATATGAATAACATGATGTTTTTCAATGGCAAAAATCAATGAATATTGTAAATGCACAAACAGTAATTTCTCCGCATTGCAAGGTGCAATTCTGAAATTTTTTGCTTTTTCCTGCTCCTCTTAGCATGATAAAGAAGATTCAAAGAGAGTGAGATGCCAGCTCCTTTCATTCAGTCAGTAGCTTCAATCATTTCTGGTATATGAATAACATGATGTTTTTCAATGGCAAAAATCAATGAATATTGTAAATGCACAAACAGTAATTTCTCCGCATTGCAAGGTGCAATTCTGAAATTTTTTGCTTTTTCCTGCTCCTCTTAGCATGATAAAGAAGATTCAAAGAGAGTGAGATGCCAGCTCCTTTCATTCAGTCAGTAGCTTCAAACATTTCTGGTAGATGAATAACATGATGTTTTTCAATGGCAAAAATCAATGAATATTGTAAATGCACAAACAGTAATTTCTCCGCATTGCAAGGTGAAATTCTGAAATTTTTTGCTTTTTCCTGCTCCTCTTAGCATGATAAAGAAGATTCAAAGAGAGTGAGATGCCAGCTCCTTTCATTCAGTCAGTAGCTTCAATCATTTCTGGACGTTTTTCAATGGCAAAAATCAATGAATATTGTAAATGCACAAACAGTAATTTCTCCGCATTGCAAGGTGCAATTCTGAAATTTTTTGCTTTTTCCTGCTCCTCTTAGCATGATAAAGAAGATTCAAAGAGAGTGAGATGCCAGCTCCTTTCATTCAGTCAGTAGCTTCAATCATTTCTGGTATATGAATAACATGATGTTTTTCAATGGCAAAAATCAATGAATATTGTAAATGCACAAACAGTAATTTCTCCGCATTGCAAGGTGCAATTCTGAAATTTTTTGCTTTTTCCTGCTCCTCTTAGCATGATAAAGAAGATTCAAAGAGAGTGAGATGCCAGCTCCTTTCATTCAGTCAGTAGCTTCAAACATTTCTGGTATATGAATAACATGATGTTTTTCAATGGCAAAAATCAATGAATATTGTAAATGCACAAACAGTAATTTCTCCGCATTGCAAGGTGCTATTCTGAAATTTTTTGCTCTTTCCTGCTCCTCTTAGCATGATAAAGAAGATTCAAAGAGAGTGAGTGAGATGCCACCTCCTTTCATTCAGTCAGTAGCTTCAAACATTTCTGGTATATGAATAACATGATGTTTTTCAATGGCAAAAATCAATGAATATTGTAAATGCACAAACAGTAATTTCTCCGCATTGCAAGGTGCAATTCTGAAATTTTTTGCTTTTTCCTGCTCCTCTTAGCATGATAAAGAAGATTCAAAGAGAGTGAGATGCCAGCTCCTTTCATTCAGTCAGTAGCTTCAATCATTTCTGGTATATGAATAACATGATGTTTTTCAATGGCAAAAATCAATGAATATTGTAAATGCACAAACAGTAATTTCTCCGCATTGCAAGGTGCAATTCTGAAATTTTTTGCTTTTTCCTGCTCCTCTTAGCATGATAAAGAAGATTCAAAGAGAGTGAGATGCCAGCTCCTTTCATTCAGTCAGTAGCTTCAAACATTTCTGGAAAATGAATAACATGATGTTTTTCAATGGCAAAAATCAATGAATATTGTAAATGCACAAACAGTAATTTCTCCGCATTGCAAGGTGAAATTCTGAAATTTTTTGCTTTTTCCTGCTCCTCTTAGCATGATAAAGAAGATTCAAAGAGAGTGAGATGCCAGCTCCTTTCATTCAGTCAGTAGCTTCAATCATTTCTGGACGTTTTTCAATGGCAAAAATCAATGAATATTGTAAATGCACAAACAGTAATTTCTCCGCATTGCAAGTTGCAATTCTGAAATTTTTTGCTTTTTCCTGCTCCTCTTAGCATGATAAAGAAGATTCAAAGAGAGTGAGATGCCAGCTCCTTTCATTCAGTCAGTAACTTCAATCATTTCTGGTATATGAATAACATGATGTTTTTCAATGGCAAAAATCAATGAATATTGTAAATGCACAAACAGTAATTTCTCCGCATTGCAAGGTGCAATTCTGAAATTTTTTGCTTTTTCCTGCTCCTCTTAGCATGATAAAGAAGATTCAAAGAGAGTGACATGCCAGCTCCTTTCATTCAGTCAGTAGCTTCAATCATTTCTGGTATATGAATAACATGATGTTTTTCAATGGCAAAAATCAATGAATTTTTTAAATGCACAAACAGTAATTTCTCCGCATTGCAAGGTGCAATTCTGAAATTTTTTGCTTTTTCCTGCTCCTCTTAGCATGATAAAGAAGATTCGAAGAGAGTGAGATGCCAGCTCCTTTCATTCAGTCAGTAGCTTCAAACATTTCTGGTATATGAATAACATGATGTTTTTCAATGGCAAAAATCAATGAATATTGTAAATGCACAAACAGTAATTTCTCCGCATTGCAAGTTGCTATTCTGAAATTTTTTGCTCTTTCCTGCTCCTCTTAGCATGATAAAGAAGATTCAAAGAGAGTGAGATGCCAGCTCCTTTCATTCAGTCAGTAGCTTCAAACATTTCTGGTATATGAATAACATGATGTTTTTCAATGGCAAAAATCAATGAATATTGTAAATGCACAAACAGTAATTTCTCCGCATTGCAAGGTGCAATTCTGAAATTTTTTGCTTTTTCCTGCTCCTCTTAGAATGATAAAGAAGATTCAAAGAGAGTGAGAAGCCAGCTACTTTCATTCAGTCAGTAGCTTCAATCATTTCTGGACGTTTTTCAATGGCAAAAATCAATGAATATTGTAAATGCACAAACAGTAATTTCTCCGCATTGCAAGGTGCAATTCTGAAATTTTTTGCTTTTTCCTGCTCCTCTTAGCATGATAAAGAAGATTCAAAGAGAGTGAGATGCCAGCTCCTTTCATTCAGTCAGTAGCTTTAATCATTTCTGGACGTTTTTCAATGGCAAAAATCAATGAATATTGTAAATGCACAAACAGTAATTTCTCCGCATTGCAAGGTGTAATTCTGAAATTTTTTGCTTTTTCCTGCTCCTCTTAGCATGATAAAGAAGATTCAAAGAGAGTGAGATGCCAGCTCCTTTCATTCAGTCAGTAGCTTCAATCATTTCTGGTATATGAATAACATGATGTTTTTCAATGGCAAAAATCAATGAATATTGTAAATGCACAAACAGTAATTTCTCCGCATTGCAAGGTGCAATTCTGAAATTTTTTGCTTTTTCCTGCTCCTCTTAGCATGATAAAGAAGATTCAAAGAGAGTGAGATGCCAGCTCCTTTCATTCAGTCAGTAGCTTCAATCATTTCTGGACGTTTTTCAATGGCAAAAATCAATGAATATTGTAAATGCACAAACAGTAATTTCTCCGCATTGCAAGGTGCAATTCTGAAATTTTTTGCTTTTTCCTGCTAATCCTAGCATGATAAAGAAGATTCAAAGAGAGTGAGATGGCAGCTCCTTTCATTCAGTCAGTAGCTTCAATCATTTCTGGTATATGAATAACATGATGTTTTTCAATGGCAAAAATCAATGAATATTGTAAATTCACAAACAGTAATTTCTCCGCATTGCAAGGTGCAATTCTGAAATTTTTTGCTTTTTCCTGCTCCTCTTAGCATGATAAAGAAGATTCAAAGAGAGTGAGATGCCAGCTCCTTTTATTCAGTCAGTAGCTTCAATCATTTCTGGTATATGAATAACATGATGTTTTTAAATGGCAAAAATCAATGAATATTGTAAATGCACAAACAGTAATTTCTCCGCATTGCAAGGTGCAATTCTGAAATTTTTTGCTTTTTCCTGCTCCTCTTAGCATGATAAAGAAGATTCAAAGAGAGTGAGATGCCAGCTCCTTTCATTCAGTCAGTAGCTTCAAACATTTCTGGAAAATGAATAACATGATGTTTTTCAATGGCAAAAATCAATGAATGTTGTAAATGCACAAACAGTAATTTCTCCGCATTGCAAGGTGAAATTCTGAAATTTTTTGCTTTTTCCTGCTCCTCTTAGCATGATAAAGAAGATTCAAAGAGAGTGAGATGCCAGCTCCTTTCATTCAGTCAGTAGCTTCAATCATTTCTGGACGTTTTTCAATGGCAAAAATCAATGAATATTGTAAATGCACAAACAGTAATTTCTCCGCATTGCAAGGTGCAATTCTGAAATTTTTTGCTTTTTCCTGCTCCTCTTAGCATGATAAAGAAGATTCAAAGAGAGTGAGATGCCAGCTCCTTTCATTCAGTCAGTAGCTTCAATCATTTCTGGTATATGAATAACATGATGTTTTTCAATGGCAAAAATCAATGAATATTGTAAATGCACAAACAGTAATTTCTCCGCATTGCAAGGTGCAATTCTGAAATTTTTTGCTTTTTCCTGCTCCTCTTAGCATGATAAAGAAGATTCAAAGAGAGTGACATGCCAGCTCCTTTCATTCAGTCAGTAGCTTCAATCATTTCTGGTATATGAATAACATGATGTTTTTCAATGGCAAAAATCAATGAATTTTTTAAATGCACAAACAGTAATTTCTCCGCATTGCAAGGTGCAATTCTGAAATTTTTTGCTTTTTCCTGCTCCTCTTAGCATGATAAAGAAGATTCGAAGAGAGTGAGATGCCAGCTCCTTTCATTCAGTCAGTAGCTTCAAACATTTCTGGTATATGAATAACATGATGTTTTTCAATGGCAAAAATCAATGAATATTGTAAATGCACAAACAGTAATTTCTCCGCATTGCAAGGTGCAATTCTGAAATTTTTTGCTTTTTCCTGCTCCTCTTAGCATGATAAAGAAGATTCAAATAGAGTGAGATGCCAGCTCCTTTCATTCAGTCAGTAGCTTCAAACATTTCTGGTATATGAATAACATGATGTTTTTCAATGGCAAAAATCAATGAATATTGTAAATGCACAAACAGTAATTTCTCCGCATTGCAAGGTGCAATTCTGAAATTTTTTGCTTTTTCCTGCTCCTCTTAGCATGATAAAGAAGATTCAAAGAGAGTGAGATACCAGCTCCTTTCATTCAGTCAGTAGCTTCAATCATTTCTGGTATATGAATAACATGATGTTTTTCAATGGCAAAAATCAATGAATATTGTAAATGCACAAACAGTAATTTCTCCGCATTGCAAGGTGCAATTCTGAAATTTTTTGCTTTTTCCTGCTCCTCTTAGCATGATAAAGAAGATTCAAAGAGAGTGAGATGCCAGCTCCTTTCATTCAGTCAGTAGCTTCAATCATTTCTGGTATATGAATAACATGATGTTTTTCAATGGCAAAAATCAATGAATATTGTAAATGCACAAACAGTAATTTCTCCGCATTGCAAGGTGCAATTCTGAAATTTTTTGCTTTTTCCTGCTCCTCTTAGCATGATAAAGAAGATTCAAAGAGAGTGAGATGCCAGCTCCTTTCATTCAGTCAGTAGCTTCAATCATTTCTGGTATATGAATAACATGATGTTTTTCAATGGCAAAAATCAATGAATATTGTAAATGCACAAACAGTAATTTCTCCGCATTGCAAGGTGCAATTCTGAAATTTTTTGCTTTTTCCTGCTCCTCTTAGCATGATAAAGAAGATTCAAAGAGAGTGAGATGCCAGCTCCTTTCATTCAGTCAGTAGCTTCAAACATTTCTGGTAGATGAATAACATGATGTTTTTCAATGGCAAAAATCAATGAATATTGTAAATGCACAAACAGTAATTTCTCCGCATTGCAAGGTGAAATTCTGAAATTTTTTGCTTTTTCCTGCTCCTCTTAGCATGATAAAGAAGATTCAAAGAGAGTGAGATGCCAGCTCCTTTCATTCAGTCAGTAGCTTCAATCATTTCTGGACGTTTTTCAATGGCAAAAATCAATGAATATTGTAAATGCACAAACAGTAATTTCTCCGCATTGCAAGGTGCAATTCTGAAATTTTTTGCTTTTTCCTGCTCCTCTTAGCATGATAAAGAAGATTCAAAGAGAGTGAGATGCCAGCTCCTTTCATTCAGTCAGTAGCTTCAATCATTTCTGGTATATGAATAACATGATGTTTTTCAATGGCAAAAATCAATGAATATTGTAAATGCACAAACAGTAATTTCTCCGCATTGCAAGGTGCAATTCTGAAATTTTTTGCTTTTTCCTGCTCCTCTTAGCATGATAAAGAAGATTCAAAGAGAGTGAGATGCCAGCTCCTTTCATTCAGTCAGTAGCTTCAAACATTTCTGGTATATGAATAACATGATGTTTTTCAATGGCAAAAATCAATGAATATTGTAAATGCACAAACAGTAATTTCTCCGCATTGCAAGGTGCTATTCTGAAATTTTTTGCTCTTTCCTGCTCCTCTTAGCATGATAAAGAAGATTCAAAGAGAGTGAGTGAGATGCCAGCTCCTTTCATTCAGTCAGTAGCTTCAAACATTTCTGGTATATGAATAACATGATGTTTTTCAATGGCAAAAATCAATGAATATTGTAAATGCACAAACAGTAATTTCTCCGCATTGCAAGGTGCAATTCTGAAATTTTTTGCTTTTTCCTGCTCCTCTTAGCATGATAAAGAAGATTCAAAGAGAGTGAGATGCCAGCTCCTTTCATTCAGTCAGTAGCTTCAATCATTTCTGGTATATGAATAACATGATGTTTTTCAATGGCAAAAATCAATGAATATTGTAAATGTACAAACAGTAATTTCTCCGCATTGCAAGGTGCAATTCTGAAATTTTTTGCTTTTTCCTGCTCCTCTTAGCATGATAAAGAAGATTCAAAGAGAGTGAGATGCCAGCTCCTTTCATTCAGTCAGTAGCTTAAAACATTTCTGGAAAATGAATAACATGATGTTTTTCAATGGCAAAAATCAATGAATATTGTAAATGCACAAACAGTAATTTCTCCGCATTGCAAGGTGAAATTCTGAAATTTTTTGCTTTTTCCTGCTCCTCTTAGCATGATAAAGAAGATTCAAAGAGAGTGAGATGCCAGCTCCTTTCATTCAGTCAGTAGCTTCAATCATTTCTGGACGTTTTTCAATGGCAAAAATCAATGAATATTGTAAATGCACAAACAGTAATTTCTCCGCATTGCAAGGTGCAATTCTGAAATTTTTTGCTTTTTCCTGCTCCTCTTAGCATGATAAAGAAGATTCAAAGAGAGTGAGATGCCAGCTCCTTTCATTCAGTCAGTAGCTTCAATCATTTCTGGTATATGAATAACATGATGTTTTTCAATGGCAAAAATCAATGAATATTGTAAATGCACAAACAGTAATTTCTCCGCATTGCAAGGTGCAATTCTGAAATTTTTTGCTTTTTCCTGCTCCTCTTAGCATGATAAAGAAGATTCAAAGAGAGTGACATGCCAGCTCCTTTCATTCAGTCAGTAGCTTCAATCATTTCTGGTATATGAATAACATGATGTTTTTCAATGGCAAAAATCAATGAATTTTTTAAATGCACAAACAGTAATTTCTCCGCATTGCATGGTGCAATTCTGAAATTTTTTGCTTTTTCCTGCTCCTCTTAGCATGATAAAGAAGATTCGAAGAGAGTGAGATGCCAGCTCCTTTCATTCAGTCAGTAGCTTCAATCATTTCTGGACGTTTTTCAATGGCAAAAATCAATGAATATTGTAAATGCACAAACAGTAATTTCTCCGCATTGCAAGGTGCAATTCTGAAATTTTTTGCTTTTTCCTGCTCCTCTTAGCATGATAAAGAAGATTCAAAGAGAGTGAGATGCCAGCTCCTTTCATTCAGTCAGTAGCTTCAAACATTTCTGGTATATGAATAACATGATGTTTTTCAATGGCAAAAATCAATGAATATTGTAAATGCACAAACAGTAATTTCTCCGCATTGCAAGGTGCTATTTTGAAATTTTTTGCTCTTTCCTGCTCCTCTTAGCATGATAAAGAAGATTCAAAGAGAGTGAGATGCCAGCTCCTTTCATTCAGTCAGTAGCTTCAAACATTTCTGGTATATGAATAACATGATGTTTTTCAATGGCAAAAATCAATGAATATTGTAAATGCACAAACAGTAATTTCTCCGCATTGCAAGGTGCAATTCTGAAATTTTTTGCTTTTTCATGCTCCTCTTAGCATGATAAAGAAGATTCAAAGAGAGTGAGAAGCCAGCTCCTTTCATTCAGTCAGTAGCTTCAATCATTTCTGGACGTTTTTCAATGGCAAAAATCAATGAATATTGTAAATGCACAAACAGTAATTTCTCCGCATTGCAAGGTGCAATTCTGAAATTTTTTGCTTTTTCCTGCTCCTCTTAGCATGATAAAGAAGATTCAAAGAGAGTGAGATGCTAGCTCCTTTCATTCAGTCAGTAGCTTTAATCATTTCTGGACGTTTTTCAATGGCAAAAATCAATGAATATTGTAAATGCACAAACAGTAATTTCTCCGCATTGCAAGGTGTAATTCTGAAATTTTTTGCTTTTTCCTGCTCCTCTTAGCATGATAAAGAAGATTCAAAGAGAGTGAGATGCCAGCTCCTTTCATTCAGTCAGTAGCTTCAATCATTTCTGGTATATGAATAACATGATGTTTTTCAATGGCAAAAATCAATGAATATTGTAAATGCACAAACAGTAATTTCTCCGCATTGCAAGGTGCAATTCTGAAATTTTTTGCTTTTTCCTGCTCCTCTTAGCATGATAAAGAAGATTCAAAGAGAGTGAGATGCCAGCTCCTTTCATTCAGTCAGTAGCTTCAATCATTTCTGGACGTTTTTCAATGGCAAAAATCAATGAATATTGTAAATGCACAAACAGTAATTTCTCCGCATTGCAAGGTGCAATTCTGAAATTTTTTGCTTTTTCCTGCTCCTCTTAGCATGATAAAGAAGATTCAAATAGAGTGAGATGCCAGCTCCTTTCATTCAGTCAGTAGCTTCAAACATTTCTGGTATATGAATAACATGATGTTTTTCAATGGCAAAAATCAATGAATATTGTAAATGCACAAACAGTAATTTTTCCGCATTGCATGGTGCAATTCTGAAATTTTTTGCTTTTTCCTGCTCCTCTTAGCATGATAAAGAAGATTCAAAGAGAGTGAGATGCCAGCTCCTTTCATTCAGTCAGTAGCTTCAATCATTTCTGGTATATGAATAACATGATGTTTTTCAATGGCAAAAATCAATGAATATTGTAAATGCACAAACAGTAATTTCTCCGCATTGCAAGGTGCAATTCTGAAAATTTTTGCTTTTTCCTGCTCCTCTTAGCATGAAAAAGAAGATTCAAAGAGAGTGAGATGCCAGCTCCTTTCATTCAGTCAGAAGCTTCAATCATTTCTGGTATATGAATAACATGATGTTTTTCAATGGCAAAAATCAATGAATATTGTAAATGCACAAACAGTAATTTCTCCGCATTGCAAGGTGCAATTCTGAAATTTTTTGCTTTTTCCTGCTCCTCTTAGCATGATAAAGAAGATTCAAAGAGAGTGAGATGCCAGCTCCTTTCATTCAGTCAGTAGCTTCAATCATTTCTGGTATATGAATAACATGATGTTTTTCAATGGCAAAAATCAATGAATATTGTAAATGCACAAACAGTAATTTCTCCGCATTGCAAGGTGCAATTCTGAAATTTTTTGCTTTTTCCTGCTCCTCTTAGCATGATAAAGAAGATTCAAAGAGAGTGAGATGCCAGCTCCTTTCATTCAGTCAGTAGCTTCAAACATTTCTGGTAGATGAATAACATGATGTTTTTCAATGGCAAAAATCAATGAATATTGTAAATGCACAAACAGTAATTTCTCCGCATTGCAAGGTGAAATTCTGAAATTTTTTGCTTTTTCCTGCTCCTCTTAGCATGATAAAGAAGATTCAAAGAGAGTGAGATGCCAGCTCCTTTCATTCAGTCAGTAGCTTCAATCATTTCTGGACGTTTTTCAATGGCAAAAATCAATGAATATTGTAAATGCACAAACAGTAATTTCTCCGCATTGCAAGGTGCAATTCTGAAATTTTTTGCTTTTTCCTGCTCCTCTTAGCATGATAAAGAAGATTCAAAGAGAGTGAGATGCCAGCTCCTTTCATTCAGTCAGTAGCTTCAATCATTTCTGGTATATGAATAACATGATGTTTTTCAATGGCAAAAATCAATGAATATTGTAAATGCACAAACAGTAATTTCTCCGCATTGCAAGGTGCAATTCTGAAATTTTTTGCTTTTTCCTGCTCCTCTTAGCATGATAAAGAAGATTCAAAGAGAGTGACATGCCAGCTCCTTTCATTCAGCCAGTAGCTTCAATCATTTCTGGTAAATGAATAACATGATGTTTTTCAAAGGCAAAAATCAATGAATTTTTTAAATGCACAAACAGTAATTTCTCCGCATTGCAAGGTGCAATTCTGAAATTTTTTGCTTTTTCCTGCTCCTCTTAGCATGATAAAGAAGATTCGAAGAGAGTGAGATGCCAGCTCCTTTCATTCAGTCAGTAGTTTCAATCATTTCTGGACGTTTTTCAATGGCAAAAATCAATGAATATTGTAAATGCACAAACAGTAATTTCTCCGCATTGCAAGGTGCAATTCTGAAATTTTTTGCTTTTTCCTGCTCCTCTTAGCATGATAAAGAAGATTCAAAGAGAGTGAGATGCCAGCTCCTTTCATTCAGTCAGTAGCTTCAAACATTTCTGGTATATGAATAACATGATGTTTTTCAATGGCAAAAATCAATGAATATTGTAAATGCACAAACAGTAATTTCTCCGCATTGCAAGGTGCTATTCTGAAATTTTTTGCTCTTTCCTGCTCCTCTTAGCATGATAAAGAAGATTCAAAGAGAGTGAGTTGCCAGCTCCTTTCATTCAGTCAGTAGCTTCAAACATTTCTGGTATATGAATAACATGATGTTTTTCAATGGCAAAAATCAATGAATATTGTAAATGCACAAACAGTAATTTCTCCGCATTGCAAGGTGCTATTCTGAAATTTTTTGCTCTTTCCTGCTCCTCTTAGCATGATAAAGAAGATTCAAAGAGAGTGAGATGCCAGCTCCTTTCATTCAGTCAGTAGCTTCAATCATTTCTGGACGTTTTTCAATGGCAAAAATCAATGAATATTGTAAATGCACAAACAGTAATTTCTCCGCATTGCAAGGTGCAATTCTGAAATTTTTTGCTTTTTCCTGCTCCTCTTAGCATGATAAAGAAGATTCAAAGAGAGTGAGATGCCAGCTCCTTTCATTCAGTCAGTAGCTTTAATCATTTCTGGACGTTTTTCAATGGCAAAAGTCAATGAATATTGTAAATGCACAAACAGTAATTTCTCCGCATTGCAAGGTGTAATTCTGAAATTTTTTGCTTTTTCCTGCTCCTCTTAGCATGATAAAGAAGATTCAAAGAGAGTGAGATGCCAGCTCCTTTCATTCAGTCAGTAGCTTCAATCATTTCTGGTATATGAATAACATGATGTTTTTCAATGGCAAAAATCAATGAATATTGTAAATGCACAAACAGTAATTTCTCCGCATTGCACGGTGCAATTCTGAAATTTTTTGCTTTTTCCTGCTCCTCTTAGCATGATAAAGAACATTCAAAGAGAGTGAGATGCCAGCTCCTTTCATTCAGTCAGTAGCTTCAATCATTTCTGGACATTTTTCAATGGCAAAAATCAATGAATATTGTAAATGCACAAACAGTAATTTCTCCGCATTGCAAGGTGCAATTCTGAAATTTTTTGCTTTTTCCTGCTCCTCTTAGCATGATAAAGAAGATTCAAAGAGAGTGAGATGCCAGCTCCTTTCATTCAGTCAGTAGCTTCAAACATTTCTGGTATATGAATAACATGATGTTTTTCAATGGCAAAAATCAATGAATATTGTAAATGCACAAACAGTAATTTCTCCACATTGCAAGGTGCAATTCTGAAATTTTTTGCTTTTTCCTGCTCCTCTTAGCATGATAAAGAAGATTCAAAGAGAGTGAGATGCCAGCTCCTTTCACTCAGTCAGTAGCTTCAATCATTTCTGGAATATGAATAACATGATGTTTTTCAATGGCAAAAATCAATGAATATTGTAAATGCACAAACAGTAATTTCTCCCCATTGCAAGGTGCAATTCTGAAATTTTTTGCTTTTTCCTGCTCCTCTTAGCATGATAAAGAAGATTCAAAGAGAGTGAGATGCCAGCTCCTTTCATTCAGTCAGTAGCTTCAAACATTTCTGGTATATGAATAACATGATGTTTTTCAATGGCAAAAATCAATGAATATTGTAAATGCACAAACAGTAATTTCTCCGTATTGCAAGGTGCAATTCTGAAATTTTTTGCTTTTTCCTGCTCCTCTTAGCATGATAAAGAAGATTCAAAGAGAGTGAGATGCCAGCTCCTTTCATTCAGTCAGTAGCTTCAAACATTTCTGGTATATGAATAACATGATGTTTTTCAATGGCAAAAATCAATGAATATTGTAAATGCACAAACAGTAATTTCTCCGCATTGCAAGGTGCAATTCTGAAATTTTTTGCTTTTTCCTGCTCCTCTTAGCATGATAAAGAAGATTCAAAGAGAGTGAGATGCCAGCTTCTTTCATTCAGTCAGTAGCTTCAATCATTTCTGGAATATGAATAACATGATGTTTTTCAATGGCAAAAATCAATGAATATTGTAAATGCACAAACAGTAATTTCTCCGCATTGCAAGGTGCAATTCTGAAATTTTTTGCTTTTTCCTGCTCCTCTTAGCATGATAAAGAAGATTCAAAGAGAGTGAGATGCCAGCTCCTTTCATTCAGTCAGTAGCTTCAATCATTTCTGGACGTTTTTCAATGGCAAAAATCAATGAATATTGTAAATGCACAAACAGTAATTTCTCCGCATTGCAAGGTGCAATTCTGAAATTTTTTGCTTTTTTCTGCTCCTCTTAGTATGATAAAGAAGATTCAAAGAGAGTGAGATGCCAGCTCCTTTCATTCAGTCAGTAGCTTTAATCATTTCTGGACGTTTTTCAATGGCAAAAATCAATGAATATTGTAAATGCACAAACAGTAATTTCTCCGCATTGCAAGGTGTAATTCTGAAATTTTTTGCTTTTTCCTGCTCCTCTTAGCATGATAAAGAAGATTCAAAGAGAGTGAGATGCCAGCTCCTTTCATTCAGTCAGTAGCTTCAAACATTTCTGGACGTTTTTCAATGGCAAAAATCAATGAATATTGTAAATGCACAAACAGTAATTTCTCCGCATTGCAAGGTGCAATTCTGAAATTTTTTGCTGTTTCCTGCTCCTCTTAGCATGATAAAGAAGATTCAAAGAGAGTGAGATGCCAGCTCCTTTCATTCAGTCAGTAGCTTCAAACATTTCTGGTATATGAATAACATGATGTTTTTCAATGGCAAAAATCAATGAATATTGTAAATGCACAAAGAGTAATTTCTCCGCATTGCAAGGTGCAATTCTGAAATTTTTTGCTTTTTCCTGCTCCTCTTCGCATGATAAAGAAGATTCAAAGAGAGTGAGATGCCAGCTCCTTTCATTCAGTCAGTAGCTTCAAACATTTCTGGTATATGAATAACATGATGTTTTTCAATCACAAAAATCAATGAATATTGTAAATGCACAAACAGTAATTTCTCCGCATTGCAAGGTGCAATTCTGAAATTTTTTCTTTTTCCTGCTCCTCTTAGCATGATAAAGAAGATTCAAAGAGAGTGAGATGCCAGCTCCTTTCATTCAGTCAGTAGCTTCAATCATTTCTGAACGTTTTTCAATGGCAAAAATCAATGAATATTGTAAATGCACAAACAGTAATTTCTCCGCATTGCAAGGTGCAATTCTGAAATTTTTTGCTTTTTCCTGCTCCTCTTAGCATGATAAAGAAGATTCAAAGAGAGTGAGATGCCAGCTCCTTTCATTCAGTCAGTAGCTTCAATCATTTCTGGTATATGAATAACATGATGTTTTTCAATGGCAAAAATCAATGAATATTGTAAATGCACCAACAGTAATTTCTCCGCATTGCAAGGTGCAATTCTGAAATTTTTTGCTTTTTCCTGCTCCTCTTAGCATGATAAAGAAGATTCAAAGAGAGTGAGATGCCAGCTCCTTTCATTCAGTCAGTAGCTTCAATCATTTCTGGTATATGAATAACATGATGTTTTTCAATGGCAAAAATCAATGAATATTGTAAATGCACAAACAGTAATTTCTCCGCATTGCAAGGTGCAATTCTGAAATTTTTTGCTTTTTCCTGCTCCTCTTAGCATGATAAAGAAGATTCAAAGAGAGTGAGATGCCAGCTCCTTTCATTCAGTCAGTAGCTTCAATCATTTCTGGTATATGAATAACATGATGTTTTTCAATGGCAAAAATCAATGAATATTGTAAATGCACAAACAGTAATTTCTCCGCATTGCAAGGTGCAATTCTGAAATTTTTTGCTTTTTCCTGCTCCTCTTAGCATGATAAAGAAGATTCAAAGAGAGTGAGATGCCAGCTCCTTATATTCAGTCAGTAGCTTCAAACATTTCTGGTAGATGAATAACATGATGTTTTTCAATGGCAAAAATCAATGAATATTGTAAATGCACAAACAGTAATTTCTCCGCATTGCAAGGTGAAATTCTGAAATTTTTTGCTTTTTCCTGCTCCTCTTAGCATGATAAAGAAGATTCAAAGAGAGTGAGATGCCAGCTCCTTTCATTCAGTCAGTAGCTTCAATCATTTCTGGACGTTTTTCAATGGCAAAAATCAATGAATATTGTAAATGCACAAACAGTAATTTCTCCGCATTGCAAGGTGCAATTCTGAAATTTTTTGCTTTTTCCTGCTCCTCTTAGCATGATAAAGAAGATTCAAAGAGAGTGAGATGCCAGCTCCTTTCATTCAGTCAGTAGCTTCAATCATTTCTGGTATATGAATAACATGATGTTTTTCAATGGCAAAAATCAATGAATATTGTAAATGCACAAACAGTAATTTCTCCGCATTGCAAGGTGCAATTCTGAAATTTTTTGCTTTTTCCTGCTCCTCTTAGCATGATAAAGAAGATTCAAAGAGAGTGACATGCCAGCTCCTTTCATTCAGTCAGTAGCTTCAATCATTTCTGGTATATGAATAACATGATGTTTTTCAATGGCAAAAATCAATGAATTTTTTAAATGCACAAACAGTAATTTCTCCGCATTGCAAGGTGCAATTCTGAAATTTTTTGCTTTTTCCTGCTCCTCTTAGCATGATAAAGAAGATTCAAAGAGAGTGAGATGCCAGCTCCTTTCATTCAGTCAGTAGCTTCAATCATTTCTGGACGTTTTTCAATGGCAAAAATCAATGAATATTGTAAATGCACAAACAGTAATTTCTCCGCATTGCAAGGTGCAATTCTGAAATTTTTTGCTTTTTCCTGCTCCTCTTAGCATGATAAAGAAGATTCAAAGAGAGTGAGATGCCAGCTCCTTTCATTCAGTCAGTAGCTTCAAACATTTCTGGTATATGAATAACATGATGTTTTTCAATGGCAAAAATCAATGAATATTGTAAATGCACAAACAGTAATTTCTCGGCATTGCAAGGTGCTATTCTGAAATTTTTTGCTCTTTCCTGCTCCTCTTAGCATGATAAAGAAGATTCAAAGAGAGTGAGATGCCAGCTCCTTTCATTCAGTCAGTAGCTTCAAACATTTCTGGTATATGAATAACATGATGTTTTTCAATGGCAAAAATCAATGAATATTGTAAATGCACAAACAGTAATTTCTCCGCATTGCAAGGTGCAATTCTGAAATTTTTTGCTTTTTCCTGCTCCTCTTAGCATGATAAAGAAGATTCAAAGAGAGTGAGAAGCCAGCTCCTTTCATTCAGTCAGTAGCTTCAATCATTTCTGGACGTTTTTCAATGGCAAAAATCAATGAATATTGTAAATGCACAAACAGTAATTTCTCCGCATTGCAAGGTGCAATTCTGAAATTTTTTGCTTTTTCCTGCTCCTCTTAGCATGATAAAGAAGATTCAAAGAGAGTGAGATGCCAGCTCCTTTCATTCAGTCAGTAGCTTTAATCATTTATGGACGTTTTTCAATGGAAAAAATCAATGAATATTGTAAATGCACAAACAGTAATTTCTCCGCATTGCAAGGTGTAATTCTGAAATTTTTTGCTTTTTCCTGCTCCTCTTAGCATGATAAAGAAGATTCAAAGAGAGTGAGATGCCAGCTCCTTTCATTCAGTCAGTAGCTTCAATCATTTCTGGTATATGAATAACATGATGTTTTTCAATGGCAAAAATCAATGAATATTGTAAATGCACAAACAGTAATTTCTCCGCATTGCAAGGTGAAATTCTGAAATTTTTTGCTTTTTCCTGCTCCTCTTAGCATGATAAAGAAGATTCAAAGAGAGTGAGATGCCAGCTCCTTTCATTCAGTCAGTAGCTTCAATCATTTCTGGACGTTTTTCAATGGCAAAAATCAATGAATATTGTAAATGCACAAACAGTAATTTCTCCGCATTGCAAGGTGCAATTCTGAAATTTTTTGCTTTTTCCTTCTCCTCTTAGCATGATAAAGAAGATTCAAAGAGAGTGAGATGCCAGCTCCTTTCATTCAGTCAGTAGCTTCAAAAATTTCTGGTATATGAATAACATGATGTTTTTCAATGGCAAAAATCAATGAATATTGTAAATGCACAAACAGTAATTTCTCCGCATTGCAAGGTGCAATTCTGAAATTTTTTGCTTTTTCCTGCTCCTCTTAGCATGATAAAGAAGATTCAAAGAGAGTGAGATGCCAGCTCCTTTCATTCAGTCAGTAGCTTCAATCATTTCTGGAATATGAATAACATGATGTTTTTCAATGGCAAAAATCAATGAATATTGTAAATGCACAAACAGTAATTTCTCCGCATTGCAAGGTGCAATTCTGAAATTTTTTGCTTTTTCCTGCTCCTCTTAGCATGATAAAGAAGATTCAAAGAGAGTGAGATGCCAGCTCCTTTCATTCAGTCAGTAGCTTTAAACATTTCTGGTATATGAATAACATGATGTTTTTCAATGGCAAAAATCAATGAATATTGTAAATGCTCAAACAGTAATTTCTCCGCATTGCAAGGTGCAATTCTGAAATTTTTTGCTTTTTCCTGCTCCTCTTAGCATGATAAAGAAGATTCAAAGAGAGTGAGATGCCAGCTCCTTTCATTCAGTCAGTAGCTTCAAACATTTATGGTATATGAATAACATGATGTTTTTCAATGGCAAAAATCAATGAATATTGTAAATGCACAAACAGTAATTTCTCCGCATTGCAAGGTGCAATTCTGAAATTTTTTGCTTTTTCCTGCTCCTCTTAGCATGATAAAGAAGATGCAAAGAGAGTGAGATGCCAGCTCCTTTCATTCAGTCAGTAGCTTCAATCATTTCTGGAATATGAATAACATGATGTTTTTCAATGGCAAAAATCAATGAATATTGTAAATGCACAAACAGTAATTTCTCCGCATTGCAAGGTGCAATTCTGAAATTTTTTGCTTTTTCCTGCTTCTCTTAGCATGATAAAGAAGATTCAAAGAGAGTGAGATGCCAGCTCCTTTCATTCAGTCAGTAGCTTCAATCATTTCTGGACGTTTTTCAATGGCAAAAATCAATGAATATTGTAAATGCACAAACAGTAATTTCTCCGTATTGCAAGGTGCAATTCTGAAATTTTTTGCTTTTTCCTGCTCCTCTTAGTATGATAAAGAAGATTCAAAGAGAGTGAGATGCCAGCTCCTTTCATTCAGTTAGTAGCTTCAATCATTTCTGGACGTTTTTCAATGGCAAAAATCAATGAATATTGTAAATGCACAAACAGTAATTTCTCCGCATTGCAAGGTGTAATTCTGAAATTTTTTGCTTTTTCCTGCTCCTCTTAGCATGATAAAGAAGATTCAAAGAGAGTGAGATGCCAGCTCCTTTCATTCAGTCAGTAGCTTCAAACATTTCTGGACGTTTTTCAATGGCAAAAATCAATGAATATTGTAAATGCACAAACAGTAATTTCTCCGCATTGCAAGGTGCAATTCTGAAATTTTTTGCTTTTTCCTGCTCCTCTTAGCATGATAAAGAAGATTCAAAGAGAGTGAGATGCCAGCTCCTTTCATTCAGTCAGTAGCTTCAAACATTTCTGGTATATGAATAACATGATGTTTTTCAATGGCAAAAATCAATGAATATTGTAAATGCACAAACAGTAATTTCTCCGCATTGCAAGGTGCAATTCTGAAATTTTTTGCTTTTTCCTGCTCCTCTTCGCATGATAAAGAAGATTCAAAGAGAGTGAGATGCCAGCTCCTTTCATTCAGTCAGTAGCTTCAAACATTTCTGGTATATGAATAACATGATGTTTTTCAATCACAAAAATCAATGAATATTGTAAATGCACAAACAGTAATTTCTCCGCATTGCAAGGTGCAATTCTGAAATTTTTTGCTTTTTCCTGCTCCTCTTAGCATGATAAAGAAGATTCAAAGAGAGTGAGATGCCAGCTCCTTTCATTCAGTCAGTAGCTTCAATCATTTCTGGACGTTTTTCAATGGCAAAAATCAATGAATATTGTAAATGCACAAACAGTAATTTCTCCGCATTGCAAGGTGCAATTCTGAAATTTTTTGCTTTTTCCTGCTCCTCTTAGCATGATAAAGAAGATTCAAAGAGAGTGAGATGCCAGCTCCTTTCATTCAGTCAGTAGCTTCAATCATTTCTGGTATATGAATAACATGATGTTTTTCAATGGCAAAAATCAATGAATATTGTAAATGCACAAACAGTAATTTCTCCGCATTGCAAGGTGCAATTCTGAAATTTTTTGCTTTTTCCTGCTCCTCTTAGCATGATAAAGAAGATTCAAAGAGAGTGAGATGCCAGCTCCTTTCATTCAGTCAGTAGCTTCAATCATTTCTGGTATATGAATAACATGATGTTTTTCAATGGCAAAAATCAATGAATATTGTAAATGCACAAACAGTAATTTCTCCGCATTGCAAGGTGCAATTCTGAAATTTTTTGCTTTTTCCTGCTCCTCTTAGCATGATAAAGAAGATTCAAAGAGAGTGAGATGCCAGCTCCTTTCATTCAGTCAGTAGCTTCAATCATTTCTGGTATATGAATAACATGATGTTTTTCAATGGCAAAAATCAATGAATATTGTAAATGCACAAACAGTAATTTCTCCGCATTGCAAGGTGCAATTCTGAAATTTTTTGCTTTTTCCTGCTCCTCTTAGCATGATAAAGAAGATTCAAAGAGAGTGAGATGCCAGCTCCTTTCATTCAGTCAGTAGCTTCAAACATTTCTGGTAGATGAATAACATGATGTTTTTCAATGGCAAAAATCAATGAATATTGTAAATGCACAAACAGTAATTTCTCCGCATTGCAAGGTGAAATTCTGAAATTTTTTGCTTTTTCCTGCTCCTCTTAGCATGATAAAGAAGATTCAAAGAGAGTGAGATGCCAGCTCCTTTCATTCAGTCAGTAGCTTCAATCATTTCTGGACGTTTTTCAATGGCAAAAATCAATGAATATTGTAAATGCACAAACAGTAATTTCTCCGCATTGCAAGGTGCAATTCTGAAATTTTTTGCTTTTTCCTGCTCCTCTTAGCATGATAAAGAAGATTCACAGAGAGTGAGATGCCAGCTCCTTTCATTCAGTCAGTAGCTTCAATCATTTCTGGTATATGAATAACATGATGTTTTTCAATGGCAAAAATCAATGAATATTGTAAATGCACAAACAGTAATTTCTCCGCATTGCAAGGTGCAATTCTGAAATTTTTTGCTTTTTCCTGCTCCTCTTAGCATGATAAAGAAGATTCAAAGAGAGTGACATGCCAGCTCCTTTCATTCAGTCAGTAGCTTCAATCATTTCTGGTATATGAATAACATGATGCTTTTCAATGGCAAAAATCAATGAATTTTTTAAATGCACAAACAGTAATTTCTCCGCATTGCAAGGTGCAATTCTGAAATTTTTTGCTTTTTCCTGCTCCTCTTAGCATGATAAAGAAGATTCGAAGAGAGTGAGATGCCAGCTCCTTTCATTCAGTCAGTAGCTTCAATCATTTCTGGACGTTTTTCAATGGCAAAAATCAATGAATATTGTAAATGCACAAACAGTAATTTCTCCGCATTGCAAGGTGCAATTCTGAAATTTTTTGCTTTTTCCTGCTCCTCTTAGCATGATAAAGAAGATTCAAAGAGAGTGAGATGCCAGCTCCTTTCATTCAGTCAGTAGCTTCAAACATTTCTGGTATATGAATAACATGATGTTTTTCAATGGCAAAAATCAATGAATATTGTAAATGCACAAACAGTAATTTCTCCGCATTGCAAGGTGCTATTCTGAAATTTTTTGCTCTTTCCTGCTCCTCTTAGCATTATAAAGAAGATTCAAAGAGAGTGAGATGCCAGCTCCTTTCATTCAGTCAGTAGCTTCAAACATTTCAGGTATATGAATAACATGATGTTTTTCAATGGCAAAAATCAATGAATATTGTAAATGCACAAACAGTAATTTCTCCGCATTGCAAGGTGCAATTCTGAAATTTTTTGCTTTTTCCTGCTCCTCTTAGCATGATAAAGAAGATTCAAAGAGAGTGAGAAGCCAGCTCCTTTCATTCAGTCAGTAGCTTCAATCATTTCTGGACGTTTTTCAATGGCAAAAATCAATGAATATTGTAAATGCACAAACAGTAATTTCTCCGCATTGCAAGGTGCAATTCTGAAATTTTTTGCTTTCTCCTGCTCCTCTTAGCATGATAAAGAAGATTCAAAGAGAGTGAGATGCCAGCTCCTTTCATTCAGTCAGTAGCTTTAATCATTTCTGGACGTTTTTCAATGGCAAAAATCAATGAATATTGTAAATGCACAAACAGTAATTTCTCCGCATTGCAAGGTGTAATTCTGAAATTTTTTGCTTTTTCCTGCTCCTCTTAGCATGATAAAGAAGATTCAAAGAGAGTGAGATGCCAGCTCCTTTCATTCAGTCAGTAGCTTCAATCATTTCTGGTATATGAATAACATGATGTTTTTCAATGGCAAAAATCAATGAATATTGTAAATGCACAAACAGTAATTTCTCCGCATTGCAAGGTGCAATTCTGAAATTTTTTGCTTTTTCCTGCTCCTCTTAGCATGATAAAGAAGATTCAAAGAGAGTGAGATGCCAGCTCCTTTCATTCAGTCAGTAGCTTCAATCATTTCTGGACGTTTTTCAATGGCAAAAATCAATGAATATTGTAAATGCACAAACAGTAATTTCTCCGCATTGCAAGGTGCAATTCTGAAATTTTTTGCTTTTTCCTGCTCCTCTTAGCATGATAAAGAAGATTCAAAGAGAGTGACATGCCAGCTCCTTTCATTCAGTCAGTAGCTTCAATCATTTCTGGACGTTTTTCAATGGCAAAAATCAATGAATATTGTAAATGCACAAACAGTAATTTCTCCGCATTGCAAGGTGCAATTCTGAAATTTTTTGCTTTTTCCTGCTCCTCTTAGCATGATAAAGAAGATTCAAAGAGAGTGAGATGCCAGCTCCTTTCATTCAGTCAGTAGCTTCAATCATTTCTGGACGTTTTTCAATGGCAAAAATCAATGAATATTGTAAATGCACAAACAGTAATTTCTCCGCATTGCAAGGTGCAATTCTGAAATTTTTTGCTTTTTCCTGCTCCTCTTAGCATGATAAAGAAGATTCAAAGAGAGTGACATGCCAGCTCCTTTCATTCAGTCAGTAGCTTCAATCATTTCTGGTATATGAATAACATGATGTTTTTCAATGGCAAAAATCAATGAATTTTTTAAATGCACAAACAGTAATTTCTCCGCATTGCAAGGTGCAATTCTGAAATTTTTTGCTTTTTCCTACTCCTCTTAGCATGATAAAGAAGATTCGAAGAGAGTGATATGCCAGCTCCTTTCATTCAGTCAGTAGCTTCAATCATTTCTGGACGTTTTTCAATGGCAAAAATCAATGAATATTGTAAATGCACAAACAGTAATTTCTCCGCATTGCAAGGTGCTATTCTGAAATTTTTTGCTCTTTCCTGCTCCTCTTAGCATGATAAAGAAGATTCAAAGAGAGTGAGATGCCAGCTCCTTTCATTCAGTCAGTAGCTTCAAACATTTCTGGTATATGAATAACATGATGTTTTTCAATGGCAAAAATCAATGAATATTGTAAATGCACAAACAGTAATTTCTCCGCATTGCAAGGTGCAATTCTGAAATTTTTTGCTTTTTCCTGCTCCTCTTAGCATGATAAAGAAGATTCAAAGAGAGTGAGAAGCCAGCTCCTTTCATTCAGTCAGTAGCTTCAATCATTTCTGGACGTTTTTCAATGGCAAAAATCAATGAATATTGTAAATGCACAAACAGTAATTTCTCCGCATTGCAAGGTGCAATTCTGAAATTTTTTGCTTTTTCCTGCTCCTCTTAGCATGATAAAGAAGATTCAAAGAGAGTGAGATGCCAGCTCCTTTCATTCAGTCAGTAGCTTCAATCATTTCTGGTATATGAATAACATGATGTTTTTCAATGGCAAAAATCAATGAATATTGTAAATGCACAAACAGTAATTTCTCCGCATTGCAAGGTGCAATTCTGAAATTTTTTGCTTTTTCCTGCTCCTCTTAGCATGATAAAGAAGATTCAAAGAGAGTGAGATGCCAGCTCCTTTCATTCAGTCAGTAGCTTCAATCATTTCTGGACGTTTTTCAATGGCAAAAATCAATGAATATTGTAAATGCACAAACAGTAATTTCTCCGCATTGCAAGGTGCAATTCTGAAATTTTTTGCTTTTTCCTGCTCCTTTTAGCATGATAAAGAAGATTCAAAGAGAGTGAGATGCCAGCTCCTTTCATTCAGTCAGTAGCTTCAAACATTTCTGGTATATGAATAACATGATGTTTTTCAATGGCAAAAATCAATGAATATTGTAAATGCACAAACAGTAATTTCTCCGCATTGCAAGGTGCAATTCTGAAATTTTTTGCTTTTTCCTGCTCCTCTTAGCATGATAAAGAAGATTAAAAGAGAGTGAGATGCCAGCTCCTTTCATTCAGTCAGTAGCTTCAATCATTTCTGGAATATGAATAACATGATGTTTTTCAATGGCAAAAATCAATGAATATTGTAAATGCACAAACAGTAATTTCTCCGCATTGCAAGGTGCAATTCTGAAATTTTTTGCTTTTTCCTGCTTCTCTTAGCATGATAAAGAAGATTCAAAGAGAGTGAGATGCCAGCTCCTTTCATTCAGTCAGTAGCTTCAATCATTTCTGGAATATGAATAACATGATGTTTTTCAATGGCAAAAATCAATGAATATTGTAAATGCACAAACAGTAATTTCTCCGCATTGCAAGGTGCAATTCTGAAATTTTTTGCTTTTTCCTGCTCCTCTTAGCATGATAAAGAAGATTCAAAGAGAGTGAGAAGCCAGCTCCTTTCATTCAGTCAGTAGCTTCAATCATTTCTGGACGTTTTTCAATGGCAAAAATCAATGAATATTGTAAATGCACAAACAGTAATTTCTCCGCATTGCAAGGTGCAATTCTGAAATTTTTTGCTTTTTCCTGCTCCTCTTAGCATGATAAAGAAGATTCAAAGAGAGTGAGATGCCAGCTCCTTTCATTCAGTCAGTAGCTTCAATCATTTCTGGTATATGAATAACATGATGTTTTTCAATGGCAAAAATCAATGAATATTGTAAATGCACAAACAGTAATTTCTCCGCATTGCAAGGTGCAATTCTGAAATTTTTTGCTTTTTCCTGCTCCTCTTAGCATGATAAAGAAGATTCAAAGAGAGTGAGATGCCAGCTCCTTTCATTCAGTCAGTAGCTTCAATCATTTCTGGACGTTTTTCAATGGCAAAAATCAATGAATATTGTAAATGCACAAACAGTAATTTCTCCGCATTGCAAGGTGCAATTCTGAAATTTTTTGCTTTTTCCTGCTCCTTTTAGCATGATAAAGAAGATTCAAAGAGAGTGAGATGCCAGCTCCTTTCATTCAGTCAGTAGCTTCAAACATTTCTGGTATATGAATAACATGATGTTTTTCAATGGCAAAAATCAATGAATATTGTAAATGCACAAACAGTAATTTCTCCGCATTGCAAGGTGCAATTCTGAAATTTTTTGCTTTTTCCTGCTCCTCTTAGCATGATAAAGAAGATTAAAAGAGAGTGAGATGCCAGCTCCTTTCATTCAGTCAGTAGCTTCAATCATTTCTGGAATATGAATAACATGATGTTTTTCAATGGCAAAAATCAATGAATATTGTAAATGCACAAACAGTAATTTCTCCGCATTGCAAGGTGCAATTCTGAAATTTTTTGCTTTTTCCTGCTTCTCTTAGCATGATAAAGAAGATTCAAAGAGAGTGAGATGCCAGCTCCTTTCATTCAGTCAGTAGCTTTAAACATTTCTGGTATATGAATAACATGATGTTTTTCAATGGCAAAAATCAATGAATATTGTAAATGCACAAACAGTAATTTCTCCGCATTGCAAGGTGCAATTCTGAAATTTTTTGCTTTTTCCTGCTCCTCTTAGCATGATAAAGAAGATTCAAAGAGAGTGAGATGCCAGCTCCTTTCATTCAGTCAGTAGCTTCAAACATTTCTGGTATATGAATAACATGATGTTTTTCAATGCCAAAAATCAATTTATATTGTAAATGCACAAACAGTAATTTCTCCGCATTGCAAGGTGCAATTCTGAAATTTTTTGCTTTTTCCTGCTCCTCTTAGCATGATAAAGAAGATTCAAAGAGAGTGAGATGCCAGCTCCTTTCATTCAGTCAGTAGCTTCAATCATTTCTGGACGTTTTTCAATGGCAAAAATCAATGAATATTGTAAATGCACAAACAGTAATTTCTCCGCATTGCAAGGTGCAATTCTGAAATTTTTTGCTTTTTCCTGCTCCTCTTAGTATGATAAAGAAGATTCAAATAGAGTGAGATGCCAGCTCCTTTCATTCAGTCAGTAGCTTTAATCATTTCTGGACGTTTTTCAATGGCAAAAATCAATGAATATTGTAAATGCACAAACAGTAATTTCTCCGCATTGCAAGGTGTAATTCTGAAATTTTTTGCTTTTTCCTGCTCCTCTTAGCATGATAAAGAAGATTCAAAGAGAGTGAGATGCCAGCTCCTTTCATTCAGTCAGTAGCTTCAAACATTTCTGGACATTTTTCAATGGCAAAAATCAATGAATATTGTAAATGCACAAACAGTAATTTCTCCGCATTGCAAGGTGCAATTCTGAAATTTTTTGCTTTTTCCTGCTCCTCTTAGCATGATAAAGAAGATTCAAAGAGAGTGAGATGCCAGCTCCTTTCATTCAGTCAGTAGCTTCAAACATTTCTGGTATATGAATAACATGATGTTTTTCAATGGCAAAAATCAATGAATATTGTAAATGCACAAGCAGTAATTTCTCCGCATTGCAAGGTGCAATTCTGAAATTTTTTGCTTTTTCCTGCTCCTCTTCGCATGATAAAGAAGATTCAAAGATAGTGAGATGCCAGCTCCTTTCATTCAGTCAGTAGCTTCAAACATTTCTGGTATATGAATAACATGATGTTTTTCAATCACAAAAATCAATGAATATTGTAAATGCACAAACAGTAATTTCTCCGCATTGCAAGGTGCAATTCTGAAATTTTTTGCTTTTTCCTACTCCTCTTAGCATGATAAAGAAGATTCGAAGAGAGTGAGATGCCAGCTCCTTTCATTCAGTCAGTAGCTTCAATCATTTCTGGACGTTTTTCAATGGCAAAAATCAATGAATATTGTAAATGCACAAACAGTAATTTCTCCGCATTGCAAGGTGCTATTCTGAAATTTTTTGCTCTTTCCTGCTCCTCTTAGCATGATAAAGAAGATTCAAAGAGAGTGAGATGCCAGCTCCTTTCATTCAGTCAGTAGCTTCAAACATTTCTGGTATATGAATAACATGATGTTTTTCAATGGTAAAAATCAATGAATATTGTAAATGCACAAACAGTAATTTCTCCGCATTGCAAGGTGCAATTCTGAAATTTTTTGCTTTTTCCTGCTCCTCTTAGCATGATAAAGAAGATTCAAAGAGAGTGAAAAGCCAGCTCCTTTCATTCAGTCAGTAGCTTTAATCATTTCTGGACGTTTTTCAATGGCAAAAATCATTGAATATTGTAAATGCACAAACAGTAATTTCTCCGCATTGCAAGGTGTAATTCTGAAATTTTTTGCTTTTTCCTGCTCCTCTTAGCATGATAAAGAAGATTCAAAGAGAGTGAGATGCCAGCTCCTTTCATTCAGTCAGTAGCTTCAATCATTTCTGGTATATGAATAACATGATGTTTTTCAATGGCAAAAATCAATGAATATTGTAAATGCACAAACAGTAATTTCTCCGCATTGCAAGGTGCAATTCTGAAATTTTTTGCTTTTTCCTGCTCCTCTTAGCATGATAAAGAAGATTCAAAGAGAGTGAGATGCCAGCTCCTTTCATTCAGTCAGTAGCTTCAATCATTTATGGACGTTTTTCAATGGCAAAAATCAATGAATATTGTAAATGCACAAACAGTAATTTCTCCGCATTGCAAGGTGCAATTCTGAAATTTTTTGCTTTTTCCTGCTCCTTTTAGCATGATAAAGAAGATTCAAAGAGAGTGAGATGCCAGCTCCTTTCATTCAGTCAGTAGCTTCAAACATTTCTGGTATATGAATAACATGATGTTTTTCAATGGCAAAAATCAATGAATATTGTAAATGCACAAACAGTAATTTCTCCGCATTGCAAGGTGCAATTCTGAAATTTTTTGCTTTTTCCTGCTCCTCTTAGCATGATAAAGAAGATTCAAAGAGAGTGAGATGCCAGCTCCTTTCATTCAGTCAGTAGCTTCAATCATTTCTGGAATATGAATAACATGATGTTTTTCAATGGCAAAAATCAATGAATATTGTAAATGCACAAACAGTAATTTCTCCGCATTGCAAGGTGCAATTTTGAAATTTTTTGCTTTTTCCTGCTTCTCTTAGCATGATAAAGAAGATTCAAAGAGAGTGAGATGCCAGCTCCTTTCATTCAGTCAGTAGCTTTAAACATTTCTGGTATATGAATAACATGATGTTTTTCAATGGCAAAAATCAATGAATATTGTAAATGCACAAACAGTAATTTCTCCGCATTGCAAGGTGCAATTCTGAAATTTTTTGCTTTTTCCTGCTCCTCTTAGCATGATAAAGAAGATTCAAAGAGAGTGAGATGCCAGCTCCTTTCATTCAGTCAGTAGCTTCAAACATTTCTGGTATATGAATAACATGATGTTTTTCAATGCCAAAAATCAATGAATATTGTAAATGCACAAACAGTAATTTCTCCGCATTGCAAGGTGCAATTCTGAAATTTTTTGCTTTTTCCTGCTCCTCTTAGCATGATAAAGAAGATTCAAAGAGAGTGAGATGCCAGCTCCTTTCATTCAGTCAGTAGCTTCAATCATTTCTGGAATATGAATAACATGATGTTTTTCAATGGCAAAAATCAATTTATATTGTAAATGCACAAACAGTAATTTCTCCGCATTGCAAGGTGCAATTCTGAAATTTTTTGCTTTTTCCTGCTCCTCTTAGCATGATAAAGAAGATTCAAAGAGAGTGAGATGCCAGCTCCTTTCATTCAGTCAGTAGCTTTAATCATTTCTGGACGTTTTTCAATGGCAAAAATCATTGAATATTGTAAATGCACAAACAGTAATTTCTCCGCATTGCAAGGTGTAATTCTGAAATTTTTTGCTTTTTCCTGCTCCTCTTAGCATGATAAAGAAGATTCAAAGAGAGTGAGATGCCAGCTCCTTTCATTCAGTCAGTAGCTTCAATCATTTCTGGTATATGAATAACATGATGTTTTTCAATGGCAAAAATCAATGAATATTGTAAATGCACAAACAGTAATTTCTCCGCATTGCAAGGTGCAATTCTGAAATTTTTTGCTTTTTCCTGCTCCTCTTAGCATGATAAAGAAGATTCAAAGAGAGTGAGATGCCAGCTCCTTTCATTCAGTCAGTAGCTTCAATCATTTATGGACGTTTTTCAATGGCAAAAATCAATGAATATTGTAAATGCACAAACAGTAATTTCTCCGCATTGCAAGGTGCAATTCTGAAATTTTTTGCTTTTTCCTGCTCCTTTTAGCATGATAAAGAAGATTCAAAGAGAGTGAGATGCCAGCTCCTTTCATTCAGTCAGTAGCTTCAAACATTTCTGGTATATGAATAACATGATGTTTTTCAATGGCAAAAATCAATGAATATTGTAAATGCACAAACAGTAATTTCTCCGCATTGCAAGGTGCAATTCTGAAATTTTTTGCTTTTTCCTGCTCCTCTTAGCATGATAAAGAAGATTCAAAGAGAGTGAGATGCCAGCTCCTTTCATTCAGTCAGTAGCTTCAATCATTTCTGGAATATGAATAACATGATGTTTTTCAATGGCAAAAATCAATGAATATTGTAAATGCACAAACAGTAATTTCTCCGCATTGCAAGGTGCAATTTTGAAATTTTTTGCTTTTTCCTGCTTCTCTTAGCATGATAAAGAAGATTCAAAGAGAGTGAGATGCCAGCTCCTTTCATTCAGTCAGTAGCTTTAAACATTTCTGGTATATGAATAACATGATGTTTTTCAATGGCAAAAATCAATGAATATTGTAAATGCACAAACAGTAATTTCTCCGCATTGCAAGGTGCAATTCTGAAATTTTTTGCTTTTTCCTGCTCCTCTTAGTATGATAAAGAAGATTCAAAGAGAGTGAGATGCCAGCTCCTTTCATTCAGTCAGTAGCTTTAATCATTTCTGGACGTTTTTCAATGGCAAAAATCAATGAATATTGTAAATGCACAAACAGTAATTTCTCCGCATTGCAAGGTGTAATTCTGAAATTTTTTGCTTTTTCCTGCTCCTCTTAGCATGATAAAGAAGATTCAAAGAGAGTGAGATGCCAGCTCCTTTCATTCAGTCAGTAGCTTCAAACATTTCTGGACATTTTTCAATGGCAAAAATCAATGAATATTGTAAATGCACAAACAGTAATTTCTCCGCATTGCAAGGTGCAATTCTGAAATTTTTTGCTTTTTCCTGCTCCTCTTAGCATGATAAAGAAGATTCAAAGAGAGTGAGATGCCAGCTCCTTTCATTCAGTCAGTAGCTTCAAACATTTCTGGTATATGAATAACATGATGTTTTTCAATGGCAAAAATCAATGAATATTGTAAATGCACAAGCAGTAATTTCTCCGCATTGCAAGGTGCAATTCTGAAATTTTTTGCTTTTTCCTGCTCCTCTTCGCATGATAAAGAAGATTCAAAGATAGTGAGATGCCAGCTCCTTTCATTCAGTCAGTAGCTTCAAACATTTCTGGTATATGAATAACATGATGTTTTTCAATCACAAAAATCAATGAATATTGTAAATGCACAAACAGTAATTTCTCCGCATTGCAAGGTGCAATTCTGAAATTTTTTGCTTTTTCCTACTCCTCTTAGCATGATAAAGAAGATTCGAAGAGAGTGAGATGCCAGCTCCTTTCATTCAGTCAGTAGCTTCAATCATTTCTGGACGTTTTTCAATGGCAAAAATCAATGAATATTGTAAATGCACAAACAGTAATTTCTCCGCATTGCAAGGTGCTATTCTGAAATTTTTTGCTCTTTCCTGCTCCTCTTAGCATGATAAAGAAGATTCAAAGAGAGTGAGATGCCAGCTCCTTTCATTCAGTCAGTAGCTTCAAACATTTCTGGTATATGAATAACATGATGTTTTTCAATGGCAAAAATCAATGAATATTGTAAATGCACAAACAGTAATTTCTCCGCATTGCAAGGTGCAATTCTGAAATTTTTTGCTTTTTCCTGCTCCTCTTAGCATGATAAAGAAGATTCAAAGAGAGTGAAAAGCCAGCTCCTTTCATTCAGTCAGTAGCTTTAATCATTTCTGGACGTTTTTCAATGGCAAAAATCATTGAATATTGTAAATGCACAAACAGTAATTTCTCCGCATTGCAAGGTGTAATTCTGAAATTTTTTGCTTTTTCCTGCTCCTCTTAGCATGATAAAGAAGATTCAAAGAGAGTGAGATGCCAGCTCCTTTCATTCAGTCAGTAGCTTCAATCATTTCTGGTATATGAATAACATGATGTTTTTCAATGGCAAAAATCAATGAATATTGTAAATGCACAAACAGTAATTTCTCCGCATTGCAAGGTGCAATTCTGAAATTTTTTGCTTTTTCCTGCTCCTCTTAGCATGATAAAGAAGATTCAAAGAGAGTGAGATGCCAGCTCCTTTCATTCAGTCAGTAGCTTCAATCATTTATGGACGTTTTTCAATGGCAAAAATCAATGAATATTGTAAATGCACAAACAGTAATTTCTCCGCATTGCAAGGTGCAATTCTGAAATTTTTTGCTTTTTCCTGCTCCTTTTAGCATGATAAAGAAGATTCAAAGAGAGTGAGATGCCAGCTCCTTTCATTCAGTCAGTAGCTTCAAACATTTCTGGTATATGAATAACATGATGTTTTTCAATGGCAAAAATCAATGAATATTGTAAATGCACAAACAGTAATTTCTCCGCATTGCAAGGTGCAATTCTGAAATTTTTTGCTTTTTCCTGCTCCTCTTAGCATGATAAAGAAGATTCAAAGAGAGTGAGATGCCAGCTCCTTTCATTCAGTCAGTAGCTTCAATCATTTCTGGAATATGAATAACATGATGTTTTTCAATGGCAAAAATCAATGAATATTGTAAATGCACAAACAGTAATTTCTCCGCATTGCAAGGTGCAATTTTGAAATTTTTTGCTTTTTCCTGCTTCTCTTAGCATGATAAAGAAGATTCAAAGAGAGTGAGATGCCAGCTCCTTTCATTCAGTCAGTAGCTTTAAACATTTCTGGTATATGAATAACATGATGTTTTTCAATGGCAAAAATCAATGAATATTGTAAATGCACAAACAGTAATTTCTCCGCATTGCAAGGTGCAATTCTGAAATTTTTTGCTTTTTCCTGCTCCTCTTAGCATGATAAAGAAGATTCAAAGAGAGTGAGATGCCAGCTCCTTTCATTCAGTCAGTAGCTTCAAACATTTCTGGTATATGAATAACATGATGTTTTTCAATGCCAAAAATCAATGAATATTGTAAATGCACAAACAGTAATTTCTCCGCATTGCAAGGTGCAATTCTGAAATTTTTTGCTTTTTCCTGCTCCTCTTAGCATGATAAAGAAGATTCAAAGAGAGTGAGATGCCAGCTCCTTTCATTCAGTCAGTAGCTTCAATCATTTCTGGAATATGAATAACATGATGTTTTTCAATGGCAAAAATCAATTTATATTGTAAATGCACAAACAGTAATTTCTCCGCATTGCAAGGTGCAATTCTGAAATTTTTTGCTTTTTCCTGCTCCTCTTAGCATGATAAAGAAGATTCAAAGAGAGTGAGATGCCAGCTCCTTTCATTCAGTCAGTAGCTTTAATCATTTCTGGACGTTTTTCAATGGCAAAAATCATTGAATATTGTAAATGCACAAACAGTAATTTCTCCGCATTGCAAGGTGTAATTCTGAAATTTTTTGCTTTTTCCTGCTCCTCTTAGCATGATAAAGAAGATTCAAAGAGAGTGAGATGCCAGCTCCTTTCATTCAGTCAGTAGCTTCAATCATTTCTGGTATATGAATAACATGATGTTTTTCAATGGCAAAAATCAATGAATATTGTAAATGCACAAACAGTAATTTCTCCGCATTGCAAGGTGCAATTCTGAAATTTTTTGCTTTTTCCTGCTCCTCTTAGCATGATAAAGAAGATTCAAAGAGAGTGAGATGCCAGCTCCTTTCATTCAGTCAGTAGCTTCAATCATTTATGGACGTTTTTCAATGGCAAAAATCAATGAATATTGTAAATGCACAAACAGTAATTTCTCCGCATTGCAAGGTGCAATTCTGAAATTTTTTGCTTTTTCCTGCTCCTTTTAGCATGATAAAGAAGATTCAAAGAGAGTGAGATGCCAGCTCCTTTCATTCAGTCAGTAGCTTCAAACATTTCTGGTATATGAATAACATGATGTTTTTCAATGGCAAAAATCAATGAATATTGTAAATGCACAAACAGTAATTTCTCCGCATTGCAAGGTGCAATTCTGAAATTTTTTGCTTTTTCCTGCTCCTCTTAGCATGATAAAGAAGATTCAAAGAGAGTGAGATGCCAGCTCCTTTCATTCAGTCAGTAGCTTCAATCATTTCTGGAATATGAATAACATGATGTTTTTCAATGGCAAAAATCAATGAATATTGTAAATGCACAAACAGTAATTTCTCCGCATTGCAAGGTGCAATTTTGAAATTTTTTGCTTTTTCCTGCTTCTCTTAGCATGATAAAGAAGATTCAAAGAGAGTGAGATGCCAGCTCCTTTCATTCAGTCAGTAGCTTTAAACATTTCTGGTATATGAATAACATGATGTTTTTCAATGGCAAAAATCAATGAATATTGTAAATGCACAAACAGTAATTTCTCCGCATTGCAAGGTGCAATTCTGAAATTTTTTGCTTTTTCCTGCTCCTCTTAGCATGATAAAGAAGATTCAAAGAGAGTGAGATGCCAGCTCCTTTCATTCAGTCAGTAGCTTCAAACATTTCTGGTATATGAATAACATGATGTTTTTCAATGCCAAAAATCAATGAATATTGTAAATGTACAAACAGTAATTTCTCCGCATTGCAAGGTGCAATTCTGAAATTTTTTGCTTTTTCCTGCTCCTCTTAGCATGATAAAGAAGATTCAAAGAGAGTGAGATGCCAGCTCCTTTCATTCAGTCAGTAGCTTCAATCATTTCTGGAATATGAATAACATGATGTTTTTCAATGGCAAAAATCAATTTATATTGTAAATGCACAAACAGTAATTTCTCCGCATTGCAAGGTGCAATTCTGAAATTTTTTGCTTTTTCCTGCTCCTCTTAGCATGATAAAGAAGATTCAAAGAGAGTGAGATGCCAGCTCCTTTCATTCAGTCAGTAGCTTCAATCATTTCTGGACGTTTTTCAATGGCAAAAATCAATGAATATTGTAAATGCACAAACAGTAATTTCTCCGCATTGCAAGGTGCAATTCTGGAATTTTTTGCTTTTTCCTGCTCCTCTTAGCATGATAAAGAAGATTCAAAGAGAGTGAGATGCCAGCTCCTTTCATTCAGTCAGTAGCTTCAATCATTTCTGGTATATGAATAACATGATGTTTTTCAATGGCAAAAATCAATGAATATTGTAAATGCACAAACAGTAATTTCTCCGCATTGCAAGGTGAAATTCTGAAATTTTTTGCTTTTTCCTGCTCCTCTTAGCATGATAAAGAAGATTCAAAGAGAGTGAGATGCCAGCTCCTTTCATTCAGTCAGTAGCTTCAATCATTTCTGGTATATGAATAACATGATGTTTTTCAATGGCAAAAATCAATGAATATTGTAAATGCACAAACAGTAATTTCTCCGCATTGCAAGGTGCAATTCTGAAATTTTTTGCTTTTTCCTGCTCCTCTTAGCATGATAAAGAAGATTCAAAGAGAGTGACATGCCAGCTCCTTTCATTCAGTCAGTAGCTTCAATCATTTCTGGTATATGAATAACATGATGTTTTTCAATGGCAAAAATCAATGAATTTTTTAAATGCACAAACAGTAATTTCTCCGCATTGCAAGGTGCAATTCTGAAATTTTTTGCTTTTTCCTGCTCCTCTTAGCATGATAAAGAAGATTCGAAGAGAGTGAGATGCCAGCTCCTTTCATTCAGTCAGTAGCTTCAATCATTTCTGGATGTTTTTCAATGGCAAAAATCAATGAATATTGTAAATGCACAAACAGTAATTTCTCCGCATTGCAAGGTGCAATTCTGAAATTTTTTGCTTTTTCCTGCTCCTCTTAGCATGATAAAGAAGATTCAAAGAGAGTGAGATGCCAGCTCCTTTCATTCAGTCAGTAGCTTCAAACATTTCTGGTATATGAATAACATGATGTTTTTCAATGGCAAAAATCAATGAATATTGTAAATGCACAAACAGTAATTTCTCCGCATTGCAAGGTGCTATTCTGAAATTTTTTGCTCTTTCCTGCTCCTCTTAGCATGATAAAGAAGATTCAAAGAGAGTGAGATGCCAGCTCCTTTCATTCAGTCAGTAGCTTCAAACATTTCTGGTATATGAATAACATGATGTTTTTCAATGGCAAAAATCAATGAATATTGTAAATGCACAAACAGTAATTTCTCCGCATTGCAAGGTGCAATTCTGAATTTTTTTGCTTTTTCCTGCTCCTCGTAGCATGATAAAGAAGATTCAAAGAGAGTGAGAAGCCAGCTCCTTTCATTCAGTCAGTAGCTTCAATCATTTCTGGACGTTTTTCAATGGCAAAAATCAATGAATATTGTAAATGCACAAACAGTAATTTCTCCGCATTGCAAGGTGCAATTCTGAAATTTTTTGCTTTTTCCTGCTCCTCTTAGCATGATAAAGAAGATTCAAAGAGAGTGAGATGCCAGCTCCTTTCATTCAGTCAGTAGCTTTAATCATTTCTGGACGTTTTTCAATGGCAAAAATCAATGAATATTGTAAATGCACAAACAGTAATTTCTCCGCATTGCAAGGTGTAATTCTGAAATTTTTTGCTTTTTCCTGCTCCTCTTAGCATGATAAAGAAGATTCAAAGAGAGTGAGATGCCAGCTCCTTTCATTCAGTCAGTAGCTTCAATCATTTCTGGTATATGAATAACATGATGTTTTTCAATGGCAAAAATCAATGAATATTGTAAATGCACAAACAGTAATTTCTCCGCATTGCAAGGTGCAATTCTGAAATTTTTTGCTTTTTCCTGCTCCTCTTAGCATGATAAAGAAGATTCAAAGAGAATGAGATGCCAGCTCCTTTCATTCAGTCAGTAGCTTCAATCATTTCTGGACGTTTTTCAATGGCAAAAATCAATGAATATTGTAAATGCACAAACAGTAATTTCTCCGCATTGCAAGGTGCAATTCTGAAATTTTTTGCTTTTTCCTGCTCCTCTTAGCATGATAAAGAAGATTCAAAGAGAGTAAGATGCCAGCTCCTTTCATTCAGTCAGTAGCTTCAAACATTTCTGGTATATGAATAACATGATGTTTTTCAATGGCAAAAATCAATGAATATTGTAAATGCACAAACAGTAATTTCTCCGCATTGCAAGGTGCAATTCTGAAATTTTTTGCTTTTTCCTGCTCCTCTTAGCATGATAAAGAAGATTCAAAGAGAGTGAGATGCCAGCTCCTTTCATTCAGTCAGTAGCTTCAATCACTTCTGGAATATGAATAACATGATGTTTTTCAATGGCAAAAATCAATGAATATTGTAAATGCACAAACAGTAATTTCTCCGCATTGCAAGGTGCAATTCTGAAATTTTTTGCTTTTTCCTGCTCCTCTTAGTATGATAAAGAAGATTCAAAGAGAGTGAGATGCCAGCTCCTTTCATTCAGTCAGTAGCTTTAATCATTTCTGGACGTTTTTCAATGGCAAAAATCAATGAATATTGTAAATGCACAAACAGTAATTTCTCCACATTGCAAGGTGTAATTTTGAAATTTTTTGCTTTTTCCTGCTCCTCTTAGCATGATAAAGAAGATTCAAAGAGAGTGAGATGCCAGCTCCTTTCATTCAGTCAGTAGCTTCAATCATTTCTGGTATATGAATAACATGATGTTTTTCAATGGCAAAAATCAATGAATATTGTAAATGCACAAACAGTAATTTCTCCGCATTGCAAGGTGCAATTCTGAAATTTTTCGCTTTTTCCTGCTCCTCTTAGCATGATAAAGAAGATTCAAAGAGAGTGAGATGCCAGCTCCTTTCATTCAGTCAGTAGCTTCAATCATTTCTGGACGTTTTTCAATGGCAAAAATCAATGAATATTGTAAATGCACAAACAGTAATTTCTCCGCATTGCAAGGTGCAATTCTGAAATTTTTTGCTTTTTCCTGCTCCTCTTAGCATGATAAAGAAGATTCAAAGAGAGTGAGATGCCAGCTCCTTTCATTCAGTCAGTAGCTTCAAACATTTCTGGTATATGAATAACATGATGTTTTTCAAAGGCAAAAATCAATGAATATTGTAAATGCACAAACAGTAATTTCTCCGCATTGCAAGGTGCAATTCTGAAATTTTTTGCTTTTTCCTGCTCCTCTTAGCATGATAAAGAAGATTCAAAGAGAGTGAGATGCCAGCTCCTTTCATTCAGTCAGTAGCTTCAATCATTTCTGGATGTTTTTCAATGGCAAAAATCAATGAATATTGTAAATGCACAAACAGTAATTTCTCCGCATTGCAAGGTGCAATTCTGAAATTTTTTGCTTTTTCCTGCTCCTCTTAGCATGATAAAGAAGATTCAAAGAGAGTGAGATGCCAGCTCCTTTCATTCAGTCAGTAGCTTCAAACATTTCTGGACGTTTTTCAATGGCAAAAATCAATGAATATTGTAAATGCACAAACAGTAATTTCTCCGCATTGCAAGGTGCAATTCTGAAATTTTTTGCTTTTTCCTGCTCCTCTTAGCATGATAAAGAAGATTCAAAGAGAGTGAGATGCCAGCTCCTTTCATTCAGTCAGTAGCTTCAATCATTTCTGGACGTTTTTCAATGGCAAAAATCAATGAATATTGTAAATGCACAAACAGTAATTTCTCCGCATTGCAAGGTGCAATTCTGAAATTTTTTGCTTTTTCCTGCTCCTCTTAGCATGATAAAGAAGATTCAAAGAGAGTGAGATGCCAGCTCCTTTCATTCAGTCAGTAGCTTCAATCATTTCTGGACGTTTTTCAATGGCAAAAATCAATGAATATTGTAAATGCACAAACAGTAATTTCTCCGCATTGCAAGGTGCAATTCTGAAATTTTTTGCTTTTTCCTGCTCCTCTTAGCATGATAAAGAAGATTCAAAGAGAGTGAGATGCCAGCTCCTTTCATTCAGTCAGTAGCTTCAAACATTTCTGGTATATGAATAACATGATGTTTTTCAATGGCAAAAATCAATGAATATTGTAAATGCACAAACAGTAATTTCTCCGCATTGCAAGGTGCAATTCTGAAATTTTTTGCTTTTTCCTGCTCCTCTTAGCATGATAAAGAAGATTCAAAGAGAGTGAGATGCCAGCTCCTTTCATTCAGTCAGTAGCTTCAATCACTTCTGGAATATGAATAACATGATGTTTTTCAATGGCAAAAATCAATGAATATTGTAAATGCACAAACAGTAATTTCTCCGCATTGCAAGGTGCAATTCTGAAATTTTTTGCTTTTTCCTGCTCCTCTTAGCATGATAAAGAAGATTCAAAGAGAGTGAGATGCCAGCTCCTTTCATTCAGTCAGTAGCTTCAATCATTTCTGGACGTTTTTCAATGGCAAAAATCAATGAATATTGTAAATGCACAAACAGTAATTTCTCCGCATTGCAAGGTGGAATTCTGAAATTTGTTGCTTTTTCCTGCTCCTCTTAGTATGATAAAGAAGATTCAAAGAGAGTGAGATGCCAGCTCCTTTCATTCAGTCAGTAGCTTTAATCATTTCTGGACGTTTTTCAATGGCAAAAATCAATGAATATTGTAAATGCACAAACAGTAATTTCTCCGCATTGCAAGGTGTAATTCTGAAATTTTTTGCGTTTTCCTGCTCCTCTTAGCATGATAAAGAAGATTCAAAGAGAGTGAGATGCCAGCTCCTTTCATTCAGTCAGTAGCTTCAATTATTTCTGGTATATGAATAACATGATGTTTTTCAATGGCAAAAATCAATGAATATTGTAAATGCACAAACAGTAATTTCTCCGCATTGCAAGGTGCAATTCTGAAATTTTTCGCTTTTTCCTGCTCCTCTTAGCATGATAAAAAAGATTCAAAGAGAGTGAGATGCCAGCTCCTTTCATTCAGTCAGTAGCTTCAATCATTTCTGGACGTTTTTCAATGGCAAAAATCAATGAATATTGTAAATGCACAAACAGTAATTTCTCCGCATTGCAAGGTGCAATTCTGAAATTTTTTGCTTTTTCCTGCTCCTCTTAGCATGATAAAGAAGATTCAAAGAGAGTGAGATGCCAGCTCCTTTCATTCAGTCAGTAGCTTCAATCATTTCTGGATGTTTTTCAATGGCAAAAATCAATGAATATTGTAAATGCACAAACAGTAATTTCTCCGCATTGCAAGGTGCTATTCTGAAATTTTTTGCTTTTTCCTGCTCCTCTTAGCATGATAAAGAAGATTCAAAGAGAGTGAGATGCCAGCTCCTTTCATTCAGTCAGTAGCTTCAAACATTTCTGGACGTTTTTCAATGGCAAAAATCAATGAATATTGTAAATGCACAAACAGTAATTTCTCCGCATTGCAAGGTGCAATTCTGAAATTTTTTGCCTTTTCCTGCTCCTCTTAGCATGATAAAGAAGATTCAAAGAGAGTGAGATGCCAGCTCCTTTCATTCAGTCAGTAGCTTCATTCATTTCTGGACGTTTTTCAATGGCAAAAATCAATGAATATTGTAAATGCACAAACAGTAATTTCTCCGCATTGCAAGGTGCAATTCTGAAATTTTTTGCTTTTTCCTGCTCCTCTTAGCATGATAAAGAAGATTCAAAGAGAGTGAGATGCCAGCTCCTTTCATTCAGTCAGTAGCTTCAATCATTTCTGGACGTTTTTCAATGGCAAAAATCAATGAATATTGTAAATGCACAAACAGTAATTTCTCCGCATTGCAAGGTGCAATTCTGAAATTTTTTGCTTTTTCCTGCTCCTCTTAGTATGATAAAGAAGATTCAAAGAGAGTGAGATGCCAGCTCCTTTCATTCAGTCAGTAGCTTTAATCATTTCTGGACGTTTTTCAATGGCAAAAATAAATGAATATTGTAAATGCACAAACAGTAATTTCTCCGCATTGCAAGGTGTAATTCTGAAATTTTTTGCTTTTTCCTGCTCCTCTTAGCATGATAAAGAAGATTCAAAGAGAGTGAGATGCCAGCTCCTTTCATTCAGTCAGTAGCTTCAATCATTTCTGGTATATGAATAACATGATGTTTTTTAATGGCAAAAATCAATGAATATTGTAAATGCACAAACAGTAATTTCTCCGCATTGCAAGGTGCAATTCTGAAATTTTTTGCTTTTTCCTGCTCCTCTTAGCATGATAAAGAAGATTCAAAGAGAGTGAGATGCCAGCTCCTTTCATTCAGTCAGTAGCTTCAATCATTTCTGGTATATGAATAACATGATGTTTTTCAATGGCAAAAATCAATGAATATTGTAAATGCACAAACAGTAATTTATTCGCATTGCAAGGTGCAATTCTGAAATTTTTTGCTTTTTCCTGCTCCTCTTAGCATGATAAAGAAGATTCAAAGAGAGTGAGATGCCAGCTCCTTTCATTCAGTCAGTAGCTTCAAACATTTCTGGTATATGAATAACATGATGTTTTTCAATGGCAAAAATCAATGAATATTGTAAATGCACAAACAGTAATTTCTCCGCATTGCAAGGTGCAATTCTGAAATTTTTTGTTTTTTCCTGCTCCTCTTAGCATGATAAAGAAGATTCAAAGAGAGTGAGATGCCAGCTCCTTTCATTCAGTCAGTAGCTTCAATCATTTCTGGACGTTTTTCAATGGCAAAAATCAATGAATATTGTAAATGCACAAACAGTAATTTCTCCACATTGCAAGGTGCAATTCTGAAATTTTTTGCTTTTTCCTGCTCCTCTTAGCATGATAAAGAAGATTCAAAGAGAGTGAGATGCCAGCTCCTTTCATTCAGTCAGTAGCTTCAATCATTTCTGGACATTTTTCAATGGCAAAAATCAATGAATATTGTAAATGCACAAACAGTAATTTCTCCGCATTGCAAGGTGCAATTCTGAAATTTTTTGCTTTTTCCTGCTCCTCTTAGCATGATAAAGAAGATTCAAAGAGAGTGAGATGCCAGCTCCTTTCATTCAGTCAGTAGCTTCAATCATTTCTGGTATATGAATAACATGATGTTTTTCAATGGCAAAAATCAATGAATATTGTAAATGCACAAACAGTAATTTCTCCGCATTGCAAGGTGCAATTCTGAAATTTTTTGCTTTTTCCTGCTCCTCTTAGCATGATAAAGAAGATTCAAAGAGAGTGAGATGCCAGCTCCTTTCATTCAGTCAGTAGCTTCAATCATTTCTGGACGTTTTTCAATGGCAAAAATCAATGAATATTGTAAATGCACAAACAGTAATTTCTCCGCATTGCAAGGTGCAATTCTGAAATTTTTTGCTTTTTCCTGCTCCTCTTAGCATGATAAAGAAGATTCAAAGAGAGTGAGATGCCAGCTCCTTTCATTCAGTCAGTAGCTTCAATCATTTCTGGTATATGAATAACATGATGTTTTTCAATGGCAAAAATCAATGAATATTGTAAATGCACAAACAGTAATTTCTTCGCATTGCAAGGTGCAATTCTGAAATTTTTTGCTTTTTCCTGCTCCTCTTAGCATGATAAAGAAGATTCAAAGAGAGTGAGATGCCAGCTCCTTTCATTCAGTCAGTAGCTTCAAACATTTCTGGTATATGAATAACATGATGTTTTTCAATGGCAAAAATCAATGAATATTGTAAATGCACAAACAGTAATTTCTCCGCATTGCAAGGTGCAATTCTGAAATTTTTTGCTTTTTCCTGCTCCTCTTAGCATGATAAAGAAGATTCAAAGAGAGTGAGATGCCAGCTCCTTTCATTCAGTCAGTAGCTTCAATCATTTCTGGACGTTTTTCAATGGCAAAAATCATTGAATATTGTAAATGCACAAACAGTAATTTCTCCGCATTGCAAGGTGCAATTCTGAAATTTTTTGCTTTTTCCTGCTCCTCTTAGCATGATAAAGAAGATTCAAAGAGAGTGAGATGCCAGCTCCTTTCATTCAGTCAGTAGCTTCAATCATTTCTGGACATTTTTCAATGGCAAAAATCAATGAATATTGTAAATGCACAAACAGTAATTTCTCCGCATTGCAAGGTGCAATTCTGAAATTTTTTGCTTTTTCCTGCTCCTCTTAGCATGATAAAGAAGATTCAAAGAGAGTGAGATGCCAGCTCCTTTCATTCAGTCAGTAGCTTCAATCATTTCTGGTACATGAATAACATGATGTTTTTCAATGGCAAAAGTCAATGAATATTGTAAATGCACAAACAGTAATTTCTCCGCATTGCAAGGTGCAATTCTGAAATTTTTTGCTTTTTCCTGCTCCTCTTAGCATGATAAAGAAGATTCAAAGAGAGTGAGATGCCAGCTCCTTTCATTCAGTCAGTAGTTTCAATCATTTCTGGACATTTTTCAATGGCAAAAATCAATGAATATTGTAAATGCACAAACAGTAATTTCTCCGCATTGCAAGGTGCAATTCTGAAATTTTTTGCTTTTTCCTGCTCCTCTTAGCATGATAAAGAAGATTCAAAGAGAGTGAGATGCCAGCTCCTTTCATTCAGTCAGAAGCTTCAAACATTTCTGGTATATGAATAACATGATGTTTTTCAATGGCAAAAATCAATGAATATTGTAAATGCACAAACAGTAATTTCTCCGCAATGCAAGGTGCAATTCTGAGATTTTTTGCCTTTTCCTGCTTCTCTTAGCATGATAAAGAAGATTCAAAGAGAGTGAGATGCCAGCTCCTTTCATTCAGTCAGTAGCTTCAATCATTTCTGGACGTTTTTCAATGGCAAAAATCAATGAATATTGTAAATGCACAAACAGTAATTTCTCCGCATTGCAAGGTGCAATTCTGAAATTTTTTGCTTTTTCCTGCTCCTCTTAGCATGATAAAGAAGATTCAAAGAGAGTGAGATGCCAGCTCCTTTCATTCAGTCAGTAGCTTCAAACATTTCTGGTATATGAATAACATGATGTTTTTCAATGGCAAAAATCAATGAATATTGTAAATGCACAAACAGTAATTTCTCCGCATTGCAAGGTGCAATTCTGAAATTTTTTGCTTTTTCCTGCTCCTCTTAGCATGATAAAGAAGATTCAAAGAGAGTGAGATGCCAGCTCCTTTCATTCAGTCAGTAGCTTCAATCATTTCTGGACGTTTTTCAATGGCAAAAATCAATGAATATTGTAAATGCACAAACAGTAATTTCTCCGCATTGCAAGGTGCAATTCTGAAATTTTTTGCTTTTTCCTGCTCCTCTTAGCATGATAAAGAAGATTCAAAGAGAGTGAGATGCCAGCTCCTTTCATTCAGTCAGTAGCTTCAATCATTTCTGGACATTTTTCAATGGCAAAAATCAATGAATATTGTAAATGCACAAACAGTAATTTCTCCGCATTGCAAGGTGCAATTCTGAAATTTTTTGCTTTTTCCTGCTCCTCTTAGCATGATAAAGAAGATTCAAAGAGAGTGAGATGCCAGCTCCTTTCATTCAGTCAGTAGCTTCAATCATTTCTGGTATATGAATAACATGATGTTTTTCAATGGCAAAAATCAATGAATATTGTAAATGCACAAACAGTAATTTCTCCGCATTGCAAGGTGCAATTCTGAAATTTTTTGCTTTTTCCTGCTCCTCTTAGCATGATAAAGAAGATTCAAAGAGAGTGAGATGCCAGCTCCTTTCATTCAGTCAGTAGTTTCAATCATTTCTGGACATTTTTCAATGGCAAAAATCAATGAATATTGTAAATGCACAAACAGTAATTTCTCCGCATTGCAAGGTGCAATTCTGAAATTTTTTGCTTTTTCCTGCTCCTCTTAGCATGATAAAGAAGATTCAAAGAGAGTGAGATGCCAGCTCCTTTCATTCAGTCAGTAGCTTCAAACATTTCTGGTATATGAATAACATGATGTTTTTCAATGGCAAAAATCAATGAATATTGTAAATGCACAAACAGTAATTTCTCCGCATTGCAAGGTGCAATTCTGAAATTTTTTGCTTTTTCCTGCTCCTCTTAGCATGATAAAGAAGATTCAAAGAGAGTGAGATGCCAGCTCCTTTCATTCAGTCAGTAGCTTCAATCATTTCTGGACGTTTTTCAATGGCAAAAATCAATGAATATTGTAAATGCACAAACAGTAATTTCTCCGCATTGCAAGGTGCAATTCTGAAATTTTTTGCTTTTTCCTGCTCCTCTTAGCATGATAAAGAAGATTCAAAGAGAGTGAGATGCCAGCTCCTTTCATTCAGTCAGTAGCTTCAATCATTTCTGGACGTTTTTCAATGGCAAAAATCAATGAATATTGTAAATGCACAAACAGTAATTTCTCCGCATTGCAAGGTGCAATTCTGAAATTTTTTGCTTTTTCCTGCTCCTCTTAGTATGATAAAGAAGATTCAAAGAGAGTGAGATGCCAGCTCCTTTCATTTAGTCAGTAGCTTCAAACATTTCTGGTATATGAATAACATGATGTTTTTCAATGGCAAAAATCAATGAATATTGTAAATGCACAAACAGTAATTTCTCCGCATTGCAAGGTGCAATTCTGAAATTTTTTGCTTTTTCCTGCTCCTCTTAGCCTGATAAAGAAGATTCAAAGAGAGTGAGATGCCAGCTCCTTTCATTCAGTCAGTAGCTTCAATCATTTCTGGACGTTTTTCAATGGCAAAAATCAATGAATATTGTAAATGCACAAACAGTAATTTCTCCGCATTGCAAGGTGAAATTCTGAAATTTTTTGCTTTTTCCTGCTCCTCTTAGCATGATAAAGAAGATTCAAAGAGAGTGAGATGCCAGCTCCTTTCATTCAGTCAGTAGCTTCAATCATTTCTTGTATATGAATACATGATGTTTTTCAATGGCAAAAAATCAATGAATATTGTAAATGCACAAACAGTAATTTCTCCGCATTGCAAGGTGCAATTCTGAAATTTTTTGCTTTTTCCTGCTCCTCTTAGCATGATAAAGAAGATTCAAAGAGAGTGAGATGCAGCTCCTTTCATTCAGTCAGTAGCTTAAATCATTTCTGGACGTTTTTCAATGGCAAAAATCAATGAAATATTGTAAATGCACAAACAGTAATTTCTCCGCATTGCAAGGTGCAATTCTGAAATTTTTTGCCTTTTCCTGCTCCTCTTAGCATGATAAAGAAGATTCAAAGAGAGTGAGATGCCAGCTCCTTTCATTCAGTCAGTAGCTTCAAACATTTCTGGTATATGAATAACATGATGTTTTTCAATGGCAAAAATCAATGAATATTGTAAATGCACAAACAGTAATTTCTCCGCATTGCAAGGTGCAATTCTGAAATTTTTGCTTTTTCCTGCTCCTCTTAGCATGATAAAGAAGATTCAAAGAGAGTGAGATGCCAGCTCCTTTCATTCAGTCAGTAGCTTCAATCATTTCTGGACGTTTTTCAATGGCAAAAATCAATGAATATTGTAAATGCACAAACAGTAATTTCTCCGCATTGCAAGGTGCAATTCTGAAATTTTTTGCTTTTTCCTGCTCCTCTTAGCATGATAAAAGAAGATTCAAAGAGAGTGAGATGCCAGCTCCTTTCATTCAGTCAGTAGATTCAATCATTTCTGGACGTTTTTCAATGGCAAAAATCAATGAATATTGTAAATGCACAAACAGTAATTTCTCCGCATTGCAAGGTGCAATTCTGAAATTTTTTGCTTTTTCCTGCTCCTCTTAGTATGATAAAGAAGATTCAAAGAGAGTGAGATGCCAGCTCCTTTCATTCAGTCAGTAGCTTCAACATTTTCTGGTATATGAATAACTGATGTTTTTCAATGGCAAAAATCAATGAATATTGTAAATGCACAAACAGTAATTTCTCCGCATTGCAAGGTGCAATTCTGAAATTTTTTGCTTTTTCCTGCTCCTCTTAGCATGATAAAGAAGATTCAAAGAGAGTGAGATGCCAGCTCCTTTCATTCAGTCAGTAGCTTCAATCATTTCTGGACGTTTTTCAATGGCAAAAATCAATGAATATTGTAAATGCACAAACAGTAATTTCTCCGCATTGCAAGGTGCAATTCTGAAATTTTTTGCTTTTTCCTGCTCCTCTTAGCATGATAAAGAAGATTCAAAGAGAGTGAGATGCCAGCTCCTTTCATTCAGTCAGTAGCTTCAATCATTTCTGGTTATATGAATACATGATGTTTTCAATGGCAAAAATCAATGAATATTGTAAATGCACAAACAGTAATTTCTCCGCATTGCAAGGTGCAATTCTGAAATTTTTTGCTTTTTCCTGCTCCTCTTAGCATGATAAAGAAGATTCAAAGAGAGTGAGATGCCAGCTCCTTTCATTCAGTCAGTAGCTTCAATCATTTCTGGACGTTTTTCAATGGCAAAAATCAATGAATATTGTAAATGCACAAACAGTAATTTCTCCGCATTGCAAGGTGCAATTCTGAAATTTTTGCTTTTTCCTGCTCCTCTTAGCATGATAAAGAAGATTCAAAGAGAGTGAGATGCCAGCTCCTTTCATTCAGTCAGTAGCTTCAATCATTTCTGGACGTTTTTCAATGGCAAAAATCAATGAATATTGTAAATGCACAAACAGTAATTTCTCCGCATTGCAAGGTGCAATTCTGAAATTTTTTGCTTTTTCCTGCTCCTCTTAGCATGATAAAGAAGATTCAAAGAGAGTGAGATGCCAGCTCCTTTCATTCAGTCAGTAGCTTCAATCATTTCTGGTATAGATAACGAGTTTTTCAATGGCAAAAATCAATGAATATTGTATATGCACAAACAGTAATTTCTCCGCATTGCAAGGTGCAATTCTGAAATTTTTTGCTTTTTCCTGCTCCTCTTAGCATGATAAAGAAGATTCAAAGAGAGTGAGATGCCAGCTCCTTTCATTCAGTCAGTAGCTTCAATCATTTCTGGACGTTTTTCAATGGCAAAAATCAATGAATATGTAAATGCACAAACAGTAATTTCTCCGCATTGCAAGGTGCAATTCTGAAAATTTTTGCTTTTTCCTGCTCCTCTTAGCATGATAAAGAAGACTCAAAGAGAGTGAGATGCCAGCTCCTTTCATTCAGTCAGTAGCTTCAATCATTTCTGGACGTTTTCAATGGCAAAAATCAATGAATATTGTAAATGCACAAACAGTAATTTCTCCGCATTGCAAGGTGCAATTCTGAAATTTTTGCTTTTTCCTGCTCCTCTTAGCATGATAAAGAAGATTCAAAGAGAGTGAGATGCCAGCTCCTTCATTCAGTCAGTAGCTTCAATCATTTCTGGACGTTTTTCAATGGCAAAAATCAATGAATATTGTAAATGCACAAACAGTAATTCTCCGCATTGCAAGGTGTAATTCTGAAATTTTTTGCTTTTTCCTGCTCCTCTTAGCATGATAAAGAAGATTCAAAGAGAGTGAGATGCCAGCTCCTTTCATTCAGTCAGTAGCTTCAATCATTTCTGGACGTTTTTCAATGGCAAAAATCAATGAATATTGTAAATGCACAAACAGTAATTTCTCCGCATTGCAAGGTGCAATTCTGAAATTTTTTTGCTTTTTCCTGCTCCTCTTAGCATGATAAAGAAGATTCAAAGAGAGTGGAGATGCCAGCTCCTTTCATTCAGTCAGTAGCTTCAATCATTTCTGGACGTTTTTCAATGGCAAAAATCAATGAATATTGTAAATGCACAAGCAGTAATTTCTCCGCATTGCAAGGTGCAATTCTGAAATTTTTGCTTTTTCCTGCTCCTCTTAGCATGATAATTAGCATGATAAAGAAGATTCAAAGAGAGTGAGATGCCAGCTCCTTTCATTCAGTCAGTAGCTTCAATCATTTCTGGACGTTTTTCAATGGCAAAAATCAATGAATATTGTAAATGCACAAACAGTAATTTCTCCGCATTGCAAGGTGTAATTCTGAAATTTTTTGCTTTTTCCTGCTCCTCTTAGCATGATAAAGAAGATTCAAAGAGAGTGAGATGCCAGCTCCTTTCATTCAGTCAGTAGCTTCAGTCATTTCTGGTATATGAATAACATGATGTTTTTCAATGGCAAAAATCAATGAATATTGTAAATGCACAAACAGTAGTTTCTCCGCATTGCAAGGTGCAATTCTGAAATTTTTTGCTTTTTCCTGCTCCTCTTAGCATGATAAAGAAGATTCAAAGAGAGTGAGATGCCAGCTTCTTTCATTCAGTCAGTAGCTTCAATCATTTCTGGACGTTTTTCAATGGCAAAAATCAATGAATATTGTAAATGCAGAAACAGTAATTTCTCCGCATTGCAAGGTGCAATTCTGAAATTTTTTGCTTTTTCCTGCTCCTCTTAGCATGATAAAGAAGATTCAAAGAGAGTGAGATGCCAGCTCCTTTCATTCAGTCAGTAGCTTCAATCATTTCTGGACGTTTTTCAATGGCAAAAATCAATGAATATTGTAAATGCACAAACAGTAATTTCTCCGCATTGCAAGGTGCAATTCTGAAATTTTTTGCATTTACCTGCTCCTCTTAGCATGATATAGAAGATTCAAAGAGAGTGAGATGCCAGCTCCTTTCATTCAGTCAGTAGCTTCAATCATTTCTGGTATATGAATAACATGTTTTTCAATGGCAAAAATCAATGAATATTGTAAATGCACAAACAATAATTTCGCCGCATTGCAAGGTGCAATTCTGAAATTTTTTGCTTTTTCCTGCTCCTCTTAGCATGATAAAGAAGATTCAAAGAGAGTGAGATGCCAGCTCCTTTCATTCAGTCAGTAGCTTCAATCATTTCTGGACGTTTTTCAATGGCAAAAATCAATGAATATTGTAAATGCACAAACAGTAATTTCTCCGCATTGCAAGGTGCAATTCTGAAATTTTTTGCTTTTTCCTGCTCCTCTTAGCATGATAAAGAAGATTCAAAGAGAGTGACATGCCAGCTCCTTTCATTCAGTCAGTAGCTTCAATCATTTCTGGACGTTTTTCAACGGCAAAAATCAATGAATATTGTAAATGCACAAACAGTAATTTCTCCGCATTGCAAGGTGCAATTCTGAAATTTTTTGCTTTTTCCTGCTCCTCTTAGCATGATAAAGAAGATTCAAAGAGAGTGAGATGCCAGCTCCTTTCATTCAGTCAGTAGCTTCAATCATTTCTGGACGTTTTTCAATGGCAAAAATCAATGAATATTGTAAATGCACAAACAGTAATTTCTCCGCATTGCAAGGTGCAATTCTGAAATTTTTTGCTTTTTCCTGCTCCTCTTAGCATGATAAAGAAGATTCAAAGAGAGTGAGATGCCAGCTCCTTTCATTCAGTCAGTAGCTTCAATCATTTCTGGACGTTTTTCAATGGCAAAAATCAATGAATATTGTAAATGCACAAGCAGTAATTTCTCCGCATTGCAAGGTGCAATTCTGAAATTTTTTGCTTTTTCCTGCTCCTATTAGCATGATAAAGAAGACTCAAAGAGAGTGGGATGCCAGCTCCTTTCATTCAGTCAGTAGCTTCAATCATTTCTGGATGTTTTTCAATGGCAAAAATCAATGAATATTGTAAATGCACAAGCAGTAATTTCTCCGCATTGCAAGGTGCAATTCTGAAATTTTTTGCTTTTTCCTGCTCCTCTTAGCATGATAAAGAAGATTCAAAGAGAGTGAGATGCCAGCTCCTTTCATTCAGTCAGTAGCTTCAATCATTTCTGGACATTTTTCAATGGCAAAAATCAATGAATATTGTAAATGCACAAACAGTAATTTCTCCGCATTGCAAGGTGCAATTCTGAATTTTTTTGCTTTTTCCTGCTCCTCTTAGCATGAAAAAGAAGATTCAAAGAGCGTGAGATGCAAGCTCCTTTCATTCAGTCAGTAGCTTCAATCATTTCTGGTATATGAATAACATGATGTTTTTCAATGGCAAAATCAATGAATATTGTAAATGCACAAACAGTAATTTCTCCGCATTGCAAGGTGCAATTCTGAAATTTTTTGCTTTTTCCTGCTCCTCTTAGCATGATAAAGAAAATTCAAAGAGAGTGAGATGCCAGCTCCTTTCATTCAGTCAGTAGCTTCAAACATTTCTGGTATATGAATAACATGATGTTTTTCAATGGCAAAAATCAATGAATATTGTAGATGCACAAACAGTAATTTCTCCGCATTGCAAGGTGCAATTCTGAAATTTTTTGCTTTTTCCTGCTCCTCTTAGCATGATAAAGAAGATTCAAAGAGAGTGAGATGCCAGCTCCTTTCATTCAGTCAGTAGCTTCAATCATTTCTGGACGTTTTTCAATGGCAAAAATCAATGAATATTGTAAATGCACAAACAGTAATTTCTCCGCATTGCAAGGTGTAATTCTGAAATTTTTTGCTTTTTCCTGCTCCTCTTAGCATGATAAAGAAGATTCAAAGAGAGTGAGATGCCAGCTCCTTTCATTCAGTCAGTAGCTTCAGTCATTTCTGGTATATGAATAACATGATGTTTTTCAATGGCAAAAATCAATGAATATTGTAAATGCACAAACAGTAGTTTCTCCGCATTGCAAGGTGCAATTCTGAAATTTTTTGCTTTTTCCTGCTCCTCTTAGCATGATAAAGAAGATTCAAAGAGAGTGAGATGCCAGCTTCTTTCATTCAGTCAGTAGCTTCAATCATTTCTGGACGTTTTTCAATGGCAAAAATCAATGAATATTGTAAATGCACAAACAGTAATTTCTCCGCATTGCAAGGTGCAATTCTGAAATTTTTTGCTTTTTCCTGCTCCTCTTAGCATGATAAAGAAGATTCAAAGAGAGTGAGATGCCAGCTCCTTTCATTCAGTCAGTAGCTTCAATCATTTCTGGACGTTTTTCAATGGCAAAAATCAATGAATATTGTAAATGCACAAACAGTAATTTCTCCGCATTGCAAGGTGCAATTCTGAAATTTTTTGCATTTACCTGCTCCTCTTAGCATGATATAGAAGATTCAAAGAGAGTGAGATGCCAGCTCCTTTCATTCAGTCAGTAGCTTCAATCATTTCTGGTATATGAATAACATGTTTTTCAATGGCAAAAATCAATGAATATTGTAAATGCACAAACAATAATTTCGCCGCATTGCAAGGTGCAATTCTGAAATTTTTTGCTTTTTCCTGCTCCTCTTAGCATGATAAAGAAGATTCAAAGAGAGTGAGATGCCAGCTCCTTTCATTCAGTCAGTAGCTTCAATCATTTCTGGACGTTTTTCAATGGCAAAAATCAATGAATATTGTAAATGCACAAACAGTAATTTCTCCGCATTGCAAGGTGCAATTCTGAAATTTTTTGCTTTTTCCTGCTCCTCTTAGCATGATAAAGAAGATTCAAAGAGAGTGACATGCCAGCTCCTTTCATTCAGTCAGTAGCTTCAATCATTTCTGGACGTTTTTCAACGGCAAAAATCAATGAATATTGTAAATGCACAAACAGTAATTTCTCCGCATTGCAAGGTGCAATTCTGAAATTTTTTGCTTTTTCCTGCTCCTCTTAGCATGATAAAGAAGATTCAAAGAGAGTGAGATGCCAGCTCCTTTCATTCAGTCAGTAGCTTCAATCATTTCTGGACGTTTTTCAATGGCAAAAATCAATGAATATTGTAAATGCACAAACAGTAATTTCTCCGCATTGCAAGGTGCAATTCTGAAATTTTTTGCTTTTTCCTGCTCCTCTTAGCATGATAAAGAAGATTCAAAGAGAGTGAGATGCCAGCTCCTTTCATTCAGTCAGTAGCTTCAATCATTTCTGGACGTTTTTCAATGGCAAAAATCAATGAATATTGTAAATGCACAAGCAGTAATTTCTCCGCATTGCAAGGTGCAATTCTGAAATTTTTTGCTTTTTCCTGCTCCTATTAGCATGATAAAGAAGACTCAAAGAGAGTGAGATGCCAGCTCCTTTCATTCAGTCAGTAGCTTCAATCATTTCTGGATGTTTTTCAATGGCAAAAATCAATGAATATTGTAAATGCACAAGCAGTAATTTCTCCGCATTGCAAGGTGCAATTCTGAAATTTTTTGCTTTTTCCTGCTCCTCTTAGCATGATAAAGAAGATTCAAAGAGAGTGAGATGCCAGCTCCTTTCATTCAGTCAGTAGCTTCAATCATTTCTGGACATTTTTCAATGGCAAAAATCAATGAATATTGTAAATGCACAAACAGTAATTTCTCCGCATTGCAAGGTGCAATTCTGAATTTTTTTGCTTTTTCCTGCTCCTCTTAGCATGAAAAAGAAGATTCAAAGAGCGTGAGATGCCAGCTCCTTTCATTCAGTCAGTAGCTTCAATCATTTCTGGTATATGAATAACATGATGTTTTTCAATGGCAAAATCAATGAATATTGTAAATGCACAAACAGTAATTTCTCCGCATTGCAAGGTGCAATTCTGAAATTTTTTGCTTTTTCCTGCTCCTCTTAGCATGATAAAGAAAATTCAAAGAGAGTGAGATGCCAGCTCCTTTCATTCAGTCAGTAGCTTCAAACATTTCTGGTATATGAATAACATGATGTTTTTCAATGGCAAAAATCAATGAATATTGTAGATGCACAAACAGTAATTTCTCCGCATTGCAAGGTGCAATTCTGAAATTTTTTGCTTTTTCCTGCTCCTCTTAGCATGATAAAGAAGATTCAAAGAGACTGAGATGCCAGCTCCTTTCATTCAGTCAGTAGCTTCAATCATTTCTGGACGTTTTTCAATGGCAAAAATCAATGAATATTGTAAATGCACAAACAGTAATTTCTCCGCATTGCAAGGTGCAATTCTGAAATTTTTTGCTTTTTCCTGCTTCTCTTAGCATGATAAAGAAGATTCAAAGAGAGTGAGATGCCAGCTTCTTTCATTCAGTCAGTAGCTTCAAACATTTCTGGTATATGAATAACATGATGTTTTTCAATGGCAAAAATCAATGAATATTGTAAATGCACAAACAGTAATTTCTCCGCATTGCAAGGTGCAATTCTGAAATTTTTTGCTTTTTCCTGCTCCTCTTAGCATGATAAAGAAGATTCAAAGAGAGTGAGATGCCAGCTCCTTTCATTCAGTCAGTAGCTTCAATCATTTCTGGACGTTTTTCAATGGCAAAAATCAATGAATATTGTAAATGCACAAACAGTAATTTCTCCGCATTGCAAGGTGCAATTCTGAAATTTTTTGCTTTTTCCTGCTCCTCTTAGCATGATAAAGAAGATTCAAAGAGAGTGAGATGCCAGCTCCTTTCATTCAGTCAGTAGCTTCAATCATTTCTGGACGTTTTTCAATGGCAAAAATCAATGAATATTGTAAATGCACAAACAGTAATTTCTTCGCATTGCAAGGTGCAATTCTGAAATTTTTTGCTTTTTCCTGCTCCTCTTAGCATGATAAAGAAGATTCAAAGAGAGTGAGATGCCAGCTCCTTTCATTCAGTCAGTAGCTTCAAACATTTCTGGTATATGAATAACATGATGTTTTTCAATGGCAAAAATCAATGAATATTGTAAATGCACAAACAGTAATTTCTCCGCATTGCAAGATGCAATTCTGAAATTTTTTGCTTTTTCCTGCTCCTGTTAGCATGATAAAGAAGATTCAAAGAGAGTGAGAAGCCAGCTCCTTTCATTCAGTCAGTAGCTTCAATCATTTCTGGACGTTTTTCAATGGCAAAAATCAATGAATATTGTAAATGCACAAACAGTAATTTCTCCGCATTGCAAGGTGCAATTCTGAAATTTTTTGCTTTTTCCTGCTAATCCTAGCATGATAAAGAAGATTCAAAGAGAGTGAGATGCCAGCTCCTTTCATTCAGTCAGTAGCTTCAAACATTTCTGGTATATGAAAAACATGTTTTTCAATGGCAAAAATCAATGAATATTGTAAATGCACAAACAGTAATATCTCCACATTGCAAGGTGCAATTCTGAAATTTTTTGCTTTTTCCTGCTAATCCTAGCATGATAAAGAAGATTCAAAGAGAGTGAGATGCCAGCTCCTTTCATTCAGTCAGTAGCTTCAAACATTTCTGGACGTTTTTCAATGGCAAAAATCAATGAATATTGTAAATGCACAAACAGTAATATCTCCACATTGCAAGGTGCAATTCTGAAATTTTTTGCTTTTTCCTGTTAATCCTAGCATGATAAAGAAGATTCAAAGAGAGTGAGATGCCAGCTCCTTTCATTCAGTCAGTAGCTTCAAACATTTCTGGTATATGAAAAACATGTTTTTCAAAGGCAAAAATCAATGAATATTGCAAATGCACAAACAGTAATATCTCCACATTGCAAGGTGCAATTCTGAAATTTTTTGCTTTTTCCTGCTAATCCTAGCATGATAAAGAAGATTCAAAGAGAGTGAGATGCCAGCTCCTTTCATTCAGTCAGTAGCTTCAAACATTTCTGGACGTTTTTCAATGGCAAAAATCAATGAATATTGTAAATGCACAAACAGTAATATCTCCACATTGCAAGGTGCAATTCTGAAATTTTTTGCTTTTTCCTGCTAATCCTAGCATGATAAAGAAGATTCAAAGAGAGTGAGATGCCAGCTCCTTTCATTCAGTCAGTAGCTTCAAACATTTCTGGACGTTTTTCAATGGCAAAAATCAATGAATATTGTAAATGCACAAACAGTAATATCTCCACATTGCAAGGTGCAATTCTGAAATTTTTTGCTTTTTCCTGCTAATCCTAGCATGATAAAGAAGATTCAAAGAGAGTGAGATGCCAGCTCCTTTCATTCAGTCAGTAGCTTCAAACATTTCTGGGCGTTTTTCAATGGAAAAAATCAATGAATATTGTAAATGCACAAACAGTAATATCTCCACATTGCAAGGTGCAATTCTGAAATTTTTTGCTTTTTCCTGTTAATCCTAGCATGATAAAGAAGATTCAAAGAGAGTGAGATGCCAGCTCCTTTCATTCAGTCAGTAGCTTCAAACATTTCTGGTATATGAATAACATGATGTTTTTCAATGGCAAAAATCAATGAATATTGTAGATGCACAAACAGTAATTTCTCCGCATTGCAAGGTGAAATTCTTAAATTTTTTGCTTTTTCCTGCTCCTCTTAGCATGATAAAGAAGATTCAAAGAGACTGAGATGCCAGCTCCTTTCATTCAGTCAGTAGCTTCAATCATTTCTGGACGTTTTTCAATGGCAAAAATCAATGAATATTGTAAATGCACAAACAGTAATTTCTCCGCATTGCAAGGTGCAATTCTGAAATTTTTTGCTTTTTCCTGCTCCTCTTAGCATGATAAAGAAGATTCAAAGAGAGTGAGATGCCAGCTTCTTTCATTCAGTCAGTAGCTTCAAACATTTCTGGTATATGAATAACATGATGTTTTTCAATGGCAAAAATCAATGAATATTGTAAATGCACAAACAGTAATTTCTCCGCATTGCAAGGTGCAATTCTGAAATTTTTTGCTTTTTCCTGCTCCTCTTTGCATGATAAAGAAGATTCAAAGAGAGTGAGATGCCAGCTCCTTTCATTCAGTCAGTAGCTTCAATCATTTCTGGACGTTTTTCAATGGCAAAAATCAATGAATATTGTAAATGCACAAACAGTAATTTCTCCGCATTGCAAGGTGCAATTCTGAAATTTTTTGCTTTTTCCTGCTCCTCTTAGCATGATAAAGAAGATTCAAAGAGAGTGAGATGCCAGCTCCTTTCATTCAGTCAGTAGCTTCAATCATTTCTGGACGTTTTTCAATGGCAAAAATCAATGAATATTGTAAATGCACAAACAGTAATTTCTTCGCATTGCAAGGTGCAATTCTGAAATTTTTTGCTTTTTCCTGCTCCTCTTAGCATGATAAAGAAGATTCAAAGAGAGTGAGATGCCAGCTCCTTTCATTCAGTCAGTAGCTTCAAACATTTCTGGTATATGAATAACATGATGTTTTTCAATGGCAAAAATCAATGAATATTGTAAATGCACAAACAGTAATTTCTCCGCATTGCAAGATGCAATTCTGAAATTTTTTGCTTTTTCCTGCTCCTCTTAGCATGATAAAGAAGATTCAAAGAGAGTGAGAAGCCAGCTCCTTTCATTCAGTCAGTAGCTTCAATCATTTCTGGACGTTTTTCAATGGCAAAAATCAATGAATATTGTAAATGCACAAACAGCAATTTCTCCGCATTGCAAGGTGCAATTCTGAAATTTTTTGCTTTTTCCTGCTAATCCTAGCATGATAAAGAAGATTCAAAGAGAGTGAGATGCCAGCTCCTTTCATTCAGTCAGTAGCTTCAAACATTTCTGGTATATGAAAAACATGTTTTTCAATGGCAAAAATCAATGAATATTGTAAATGCACAAACAGTAATATCTCCACATTGCAAGGTGCAATTCTGAAATTTTTTGCTTTTTCCTGCTAATCCTAGCATGATAAAGAAGATTCAAAGAGAGTGAGATGCCAGCTCCTTTCATTCAGTCAGTAGCTTCAAACATTTCTGGACGTTTTTCAATGGCAAAAATCAATGAATATTGTAAATGCACAAACAGTAATATCTCCACATTGCAAGGTGCAATTCTGAAATTTTTTGCTTTTTCCTGTTAATCCTAGCATGATAAAGAAGATTCAAAGAGAGTGAGATGCCAGCTCCTTTCATTCAGTCAGTAGCTTCAAACATTTCTGGTATATGAAAAACATGTTTTTCAAAGGCAAAAATCAATGAATATTGTAAATGCACAAACAGTAATATCTCCACATTGCAAGGTGCAATTCTGAAATTTTTTGCTTTTTCCTGCTAATCCTAGCATGATAAAGAAGATTCAAAGAGAGTGAGATGCCAGCTCCTTTCATTCAGTCAGTAGCTTCAAACATTTCTGGACGTTTTTCAATGGCAAAAATCAATGAATATTGTAAATGCACAAACAGTAATATCTCCACATTGCAAGGTGCAATTCTGAAATTTTTTGCTTTTTCCTGCTAATCCTAGCATGATAAAGAAGATTCAAAGAGAGTGAGATGCCAGCTCCTTTCATTCAGTCAGTAGCTTCAAACATTTCTGGACGTTTTTCAATGGCAAAAATCAATGAATATTGTAAATGCACAAACAGTAATATCTCCACATTGCAAGGTGCAATTCTGAAATTTTTTGCTTTTTCCTGTTAATCCTAGCATGATAAAGAAGATTCAAAGAGAGTGAGATGCCAGCTCCTTTCATTCAGTCAGTAGCTTCAAACATTTCTGGTATATGAAAAACATGTTTTTCAATGGCAAAAATCAATGAATATTGTAAATGCACAAACAGTAATATCTCCACATTGCAAGGTGCAATTCTGAAATTTTTTGCTTTTTCCTGCTAATCCTAGCATGATAAAGAAGATTCAAAGAGAGTGAGATGCCAGCTCCTTTCATTCAGTCAGTAGCTTCAAACATTTCTGGACGTCTTTCAATGGCAAAAATCAATGAATATTGTAAATGCACAAACAGTAATATCTCCACATTGCAAGGTGCAATTCTGAAATTTTTTGCTTTTTCCTGTTAATCCTAGCATGATAAAGAAGATTCAAAGAGAGTGAGATGCCAGCTCCTTTCATTCAGTCAGTAGCTTCAAACATTTCTGGTATATGAAAAACATGTTTTTCAATGGCAAAAATCAATGAATATTGTAAATGCACAATCAGTAATATCTCCACATTGCAAGGTGCAATTCTGAAATTTTTTGCTTTTTCCTGTTAATCCTAGCATGATAAAGAAGATTCAAAGAGAGTGAGATGCCAGCTCCTTTCATTCAGTCAGTAGCTTCAAACATTTCTGGTATATGAAAAACATGTTTTTCAATGGCAAAAATCAATGAATATTGTAAATGCACAAACAGTAATATCTCCACATTGCAAGGTGCAATTCTGAAATTTTTTGCTTTTTCCTGCTAATCCTAGCATGAAAAAGAAGATTCAAAGAGAGTGAGATGCCAGCTCCTTTCATTCAGTCAGTAGCTTCAAACATTTCTGGTATATGAAAAACATGTTTTTCAATGGCAAAAATCAATGAATATTGTAAATGCACAAACAGTAATATCTCCACATTGCAAGGTGCAATTCTGAAATTTTTTGCTTTTTCCTGCTAATCCTAGCATGATAAAGAAGATTCAAAGAGAGTGAGATGCCAGCTCCTTTCATTCAGTCAGTAGCTTCAAACATTTCTGGACGTTTTTCAATGGCAAAAATCAATGAATTTTGTAAATGCACAAACAGTAATATCTCCACATTGCAAGGTGTAATTCTGAAATTTTTTGCTTTTTCCTGTTAATCCTAGCATGATAAAGAAGATTCAAAGAGAGTGAGATGCCAGCTCCTTTCATTCAGTCAGTAGCTTCAAACATTTCTGGTATATGAAAAACATGTTTTTCAATGGCAAAAATCAATGAATATTGTAAATGCACAAACAGTAATATCTCCACATTGCAAGGTGCAATTCTGAAATTTTTTGCTTTTTCCTGCTAATCCAAGCATGATAAAGAAGATTCAAAGAGAGTGAGATGCCAGTTCCTTTCATTCAGTCAGTAGCTTCAAACATTTCTGGTATATGAATAACATGATGTTTTTCAATGGCAAAAATCAATGAATATTGTAAATGCACAAACAGTAATATCTCCACATTGCAAGGTGCAATTCTGAAATTTTTTGCTTTTTCCTGCTAATCCTAGCATGATAAAGAAGATTCAAAGAGAGTGAGATGCCAGCTCCTTTCATTCAGTCAGTAGCTTCAAACATTTCTGGACGTTTTTCAATGGCAAAAATCAATGAATATTGTAAATGCACAAACAGTAATATCTCCACATTGCAAGGTGCAATTCTGAAATTTTTTGCTTTTTCCTGTTAATCCTAGCATGATAAAGAAGATTGAAAGAGAGTGAGATGCCAGCTCCTTTCATTCAGTCAGTAGCTTCAAACATTTCTGGTATATGAAAAACATGTTTTTCAATGGCAAAAATCAATGAATATTGTAAATGCACAAACAGTAATATCTCCACATTGCAAGGTGCAATTCTGAAATTTTTTGCTTTTTCCTGCTCATCCTAGCAAGATAAAGAAGATTCAAAGAGAGTGAGATGCCAGCTCCTTTCATTCAGTCAGTAGCTTCAAACATTTCTGGACGTTTTTCAATGGCAAAAATCAATGAATATTGTAAATGCACAAACAGTAATATCTCCACATTGCAAGGTGCAATTCTGAAATTTTTTGCTTTTTCCTGTTAATCCTAGCATGATAAAGAAGATTCAAAGAGAGTGAGATGCCAGCTCCTTTCATTCAGTCAGTAGCTTCAAACATTTCTGGTATATGAAAAACATGTTTTTCAATGGCAAAAATCAATGAATATTGTAAATGCACAAACAGTAATATCTCCACATTGCAAGGTGCAATTCTGAAATTTTTTGCTTTTTCCTGCTAATCCTAGCATGATAAAGAAGATTCAAAGAGAGTGAGATGCCAGCTCCTTTCATTCAGTCAGTAGCTTCAAACATTTCTGGACGTTTTTCAATGGCAAAAATCAATGAATATTGTAAATGCACAAACAGTAATATCTCCACATTGCAAGGTGCAATTCTGAAATTTTTTGCTTTTTCCTGTTAATCCTAGCATGATAAAGAAGATTCAAAGAGAGTGAGATGCCAGCTCCTTTAATTCAGTCAGTAGCTTCAAACATTTCTGGTATATGAAAAACATGTTTTTCAATGGCAAAAATCATTGAATATTGTAAATGCACAAACAGTAATATCTCCACATTGCAAGGTGCAATTCTGAAATGTTTTGCTTTTTCCTGCTAATCCTAGCATGATAAAGAAGATTCAAAGAGAGTGAGATGCCAGCTCCTTTCATTCAGTCAGTAGCTTCAAACATTTCTGGACGTTTTTCAATGGCAAAAATCAATGAATATTGTAAATGCACAAACAGTAATATCTCCACATTGCAAGGTGCAATTCTGAAATTTTTTGCTTTTTCCTGCTAATCCTAGCATGATAAAGAAGATTCAAAGAGAGTGAGATGCCAGCTCCTTTCATTCAGTCAGTAGCTTCAAACATTTCTGGACGTTTTTCAATGGCAAAAATCAATGAATATTGTAAATGCACAAACAGTAATATCTCCACATTGCAAGGTGCAATTCTGAAATTTTTTGCTTTTTCCTGTTAATCCTAGCATGATAAAGAAGATTCAAAGAGAGTGAGATGCCAGCTCCTTTCATTCAGTCAGTAGCTTCAAACATTTCTGGTATATGAAAAACGTTTTTCAATGGCAAAAATCAATGAATATTGTAAATGCACAAACAGTAATATCTCCACATTGCAAGGTGCAATTCTGAAATTTTTTGCTTTTTCCTGCTAATCCTAGCATGATAAAAAAGATTCAAAGAGAGTGAGATGCCAGCTCCTTTCATTCAGTCAGTAGCTTCAAACATTTCTGGTATATGAAAAACATGTTTTTCAATGGCAAAAATCAATGAATATTGTAAATGCACAAACAGTAATATCTCCACATTGCAAGGTGCAATTCTGAAATTTTTTGTTTTTTCCTGCTAATCCTAGCATGATAAAGAAGATTCAAAGAGAGTAAGATGCCAGCTCCTTTCATTCAGTCAGTAGCTTCAAACATTTCTGGACGTTTTTCAATGGCAAAAATCAATGAATATTGTAAATGCACAAACAGTAATATCTCCACATTGCAAGGTGCAATTCTGAAATTTTTTGCTTTTTCCTGTTAATCCTAGCATGATAAAGAAGATTCAAAGAGAGTGAGATGCCAGCTCCTTTCATTCAGTCAGTAGCTTCAAACATTTCTGGTATATGAAAAACATGTTTTTCAATGGCAAAAATCAATGAATATTGTAAATGCACAAACAGTAATATCTCCACATTGCAAGGTGCAATTCTGAAATTTTTTGCTTTTTCCTGCTAATCCTAGCATGATAAAGAAGATTCAAAGAGAGTGAGATGCCAGCTCCTTTCATTCAGTCAGTAGCTTCAAACATTTCTGTACGTTTTTCAATGGCAAAAATCAATGAATATTGTAAATGCACAAACAGTAATATCTCCACATTGCAAGGTGCAATTCTGAAATTTTTTGCTTTTTCCTGCTAATCCTAGCATGATAAAGAAGATTCAAAGAGAGTGAGATGCCAGCTCCTTTCATTCAGTCAGTAGCTTCAAACATTTCTGGACGTTTTTCAATGGCAAAAATCAATGAATATTGTACATGCACAAACAGTAATATCTCCACATTGCAAGGTGCAATTCTGAAATTTTTTGCTTTTTCCTGCTAATCCTAGCATGATAAAGAAGATTCAAAGAGAGTGAGATGCCAGCTCCTTTCATTCAGTCAGTAGCTTCAAACATTTCTGGTATATGAAAAACATGTTTTTCAATGGCAAAAATCAATGAATATTGTAAATGCACAAACAGTAATATCTCCACATTGCAAGTTGCAATTCTGAAATTTTTTGCTTTTTCCTGCTAATCCTAGCATGATAAAGAAGATTCAAAGAGAGTGAGATGCCAGCTCCTTTCATTCAGTCAGTAGCTTCAAACATTTCTGGACGTTTTTCAATGGCAAAAATCAATGAATATTGTAAATGCACAAACAGTAATATCTCCACATTGCAAGGTGCAATTCTGAAATTTTTTGCTTTTTCCTGTTAATCCTAGCATGATAAAGAAGATTCAAAGAGAGTGAGATGCCAGCTCCTTTCATTCAGTCAGTAGCTTCAAACATTTCTGGTATATGAAAAACATGTTTTTCAATGGCAAAAATCAATGAATATTGTAAATGCACAAACAGTAATATCTCCACATTGCAAGGTGCAATTCTGAAATTTTTTGCTTTTTCCTGCTAATCCTAGCATGATAAAAAAGATTCAAAGAGAGTGAGATGCCAGCTCCTTTCGTTCAGTCAGTAGCTTCAAACATTTCTGGTATATGAAAAACATGTTTTTCAATGGCAAAAATCAATGAATATTGTAAATGCACAAACAGTAATATCTCCACATTGCAAGGTGCAATTCTGAATTTTTTTGTTTTTTCCTGCTAATCCTAGCATGATAAAGAAGATTCAAAGAGAGTGAGATGCCAGCTCCTTTCATTCAGTCAGTAGCTTCAAACATTTCTGGACGTTTTTCAATGGCAAAAATCAATGAATATTGTAAATGCACAAACAGTAATATCTCCACATTGCAAGGTGCAATTCTGAAATTTTTTGCTTTTTCCTGTTAATCCTAGCATGATAAAGAAGATTCAAAGAGAGTGAGATGCCAGCTCCTTTCATTCAGTCAGTAGCTTCAAACATTTCTGGTATATGAAAAACATGTTTTTCAATGGCAAAAATCAATGAATATTGTAAATGCACAAAAAGTAATATCTCCACATTGCAAGGTGCAATTCTGAAATTTTTTGCTTTTTCCTGCTAATCCTAGCATGATAAAGAAGATTCAAAGAGAGTGAGATGCCAGCTCCTTTCATTCAGTCAGTAGCTTCAAACATTTCTGGACGTTTTTCAATGGCAAAAATCAATGAATATTGTAAATGCACAAACAGTAATATCTCCACATTGCAAGGTGCAATTCTGAAATTTTTTGCTTTTTCCTGTTAATCCTAGCATGATAAAGAAGATTCAAAGAGAGTGAGATGCCAGCTCCTTTCATTCAGTCAGTAGCTTCAAACATTTCTGGTATATGAAAAACATGTTTTTCAATGGCAAAAATCAATGAATATTGTAAATGCACAAACAGTAATATCTCCACATTGCAAGGTGCAATTCTGAAATTTTTTGCTTTTTCCTGCTAATCCTAGCATGATAAAGAAGATTCAAAGAGTGTGAGATGCCAGCTCCTTTCATTCAGTCAGTAGCTTCAAACATTTCTGGACGTTTTTCAATGGCAAAAATCAATGAATATTGTAAATGCACAAACAGTAATATCTCCACATTGCAAGGTGCAATTCTGAAATTTTTTGCTTTTTCCTGTTAATCCGAGCATGATAAAGAAGATTCAAAGAGAGTGAGATGCCAGCTCCTTTCATTCAGTCAGTAGCTTCAAACATTTCTGGTATATGAAAAACATGTTTTTCAATGGCAAAAATCAATGAATATTGTAAATGCACAAACAGTAATATCTCCACATTGCAAGGTGCAATTCTGAAATTTTTTGCTTTTTCCTGCTAATCCTAGCATGATAAAGAAGATTCAAAGAGAGTGAGATGCCAGCTCCTTTCATTCAGTCAGTAGCTTCAAACATTTCTGGACGTTTTTCAATGGCAAAAATCAATGAATATTGTACATGCACAAACAGTAATATCTCCACATTGCAAGGTGCAATTCTGAAATTTTTTGCTTTTTCCTGTTAATCCTAGCATGATAAAGAAGATTCAAAGAGAGTGAGATGCCAGCTCCTTTCATTCAGTCAGTAGCTTCAAACATTTCTGGTATATGAAAAACATGTTTTTCAATGGCAAAAATCAATGAATATTGTAAATGCACAAACAGTAATATCTCCACATTGCAAGGTGCAATTCTGAAATTTTTTGCTTTTTCCTGCTAATCCTAGCATGATAAAGAAGATTCAAAGAGAGTGAGATGCCAGCTCCTTTCATTCAGTCAGTAGCTTCAAACATTTCTGGTATATGAAAAACATGTTTTTCAATGGCAAAAATCAATGAATATTGTAAATTCACAAACAGTAATATCTCCACATTGCAAGGTGCAATTCTGAAATTTTTTGCTTTTTCCTGCTAATCCTAGCATGATAAAGAAGATTCAAAGAGAGTGAGATGCCAGCTCCTTTCATTCAGTCAGTAGCTTCAAACATTTCTGGACGTTTTTCAATGGCAAAAATCAATGAATATTGTAAATGCACAAACAGTAATATCTCCACATTGCAAGGTGCAATTCTGAAATTTTTTGCTTTTTCCTGTTAATCCTAGCATGATAAAGAAGATTCAAAGAGAGTGAGATGCCAGCTCCTTTCATTCAGTCAGTAGCTTCAAACATTTCTGGTATATGAAAAACATGTTTTTCAATGGCAAAAATCAATGAATATTGTAAATGCACAAACAGTAATATCTCCACATTGCAAGGTGCAATTCTGAAATTTTTTGCTTTTTCCTGCTAATCCTAGCATGATAAAGAAGACACAAAGAGAGTGAGATGCCAGCTCCTTTCATTCAGTCAGTAGCTTCAAACATTTCTGGACGTTTTTCAATGGCAAAAATCAATGAATATTGTAAATGCACAAACAGTAATATCTCCACATTGCAAGGTGCAATTCTGAATTTTTTTGCTTTTTCCTGTTAATCCTAGCATGATAAAGAAGATTCAAAGAGAGTGAGATGCCAGCTCCTTTCATTCAGTCAGTAGCTTCAAACATTTCTGGTATATGAAAAACATGTTTTTCAATGGCAAAAATCAATGAATATTGTAAATGCACAAACAGTAATATCTCCACATTGCAAGGTGCAATTCTGAAATTTTTTGCTTTTTCCTGCTAATCCTAGCATGATAAAGAAGATTCAAAGAGAGTGAGATGCCAACTCCTTTCATTCAGTCAGTAGCTTCAAACATTTCTGGTATATGAAAAACATGTTTTTCAATGGCAAAAATCAATGAATATTGTAAATGCACAAACAGTAATATCTCCACATTGCAAGGTGCAATTCTGAAATTTTTTGCTTTTTCCTGCTAATCCTAGCATGATAAAGAAGATTCAAAGAGAGTGAGATGCCAGCTCCTTTCATTCAGTCAGTAGCTTCAAACATTTCTGGACGTTTTTCAATGGCAAAAATCAATGAATATTGTAAATGCACAAACAGTAATATCTCCACATTGCAAGGTGCAATTCTGAAATTTTTTGCTTTTTCCTGTTAATCCTAGCATGATAAAGAAGATTCAAAGAGAGGGAGATGCCAGCTCCTTTCATTCAGTCAGTAGCTTCAAACATTTCTGGTATATGAAAAACATGTTTTTCAATGGCAAAAATCAATGAATATTGTAAATGCACAAACAGTAATATCTCCACATTGCAAGGTGCAATTCTGAAATTTTTTGCTTTTTCCTGCTAATCCTAGCATGATAAAGAAGATTCAAAGAGAGTGAGATGCCAGCTCCTTTCATTCAGTCAGTAGCTTCAAACATTTCTGGTATATGAATAACATGATGTTTTTCAATGGCAAAAATCAATGAATATTGTAAATGCACAAACAGTAATATCTCCACATTGCAAGGTGCAATTCTGAAATTTTTTGCTTTTTCCTGCTAATCCTAGCATGATAAAGAAGATTCAAAGAGAGTGAGATGCCAGCTCCTTTCATTCAGTCAGTAGCTTCAAACATTTCTGGACGTTTTTCAATGGCAAAAATCAATGAATATTGTAAATGCACAAACAGTAATATCTCCACATTACAAGGTGCAATTCTGAAATTTTTTCCTTTTTCCTGTTAATCCTAGCATGATAAAGAAGATTCAAAGAGAGTGAGATGCCAGCTCCTTTCATTCAGTCAGTAGCTTCAAACATTTCTGGTATATGAAAAACATGTTTTTCAATGGCAAAAATCAATGAATATTGTAAATGCACAAACAGTAATATCTCCACATTGCAAGGTGCAATTCTGAAATTTTTTGCTTTTTCCTGCTAATCCTAGCATGATAAAGAAGATTCAAAGAGAGTGAGATGCCAGCTCCTTTCATTCAGTCAGTAGCTCCAAACATTTCTGGACGTTTTTCAATGGCAAAAATCAATGAATAATGTAAATGCACAAACAGTAATATCTCCACATTGCAAGGTGCAATTCTGAAATTTTTTGCTTTTTCCTGTTAATCCTAGCATGATAAAGAAGATTCAAAGAGAGTGAGATGCCAGCTCCTTTCATTCAGTCAGTAGCTTCAAACATTTCTGGTATATGAAAAACATGTTTTTCAATGGCAAAAATCAATGAATATTGTAAATGCACAAACAGTAATATCTCCACATTGCAAGGTGCAATTCTGAAATTTTTTGCTTTTTCCTGCTAATCCTAGCATGATAAAGAAGATTCAAAGAGAGTGAGATGCCAGCTCCTTTCATTCAGTCAGTAGCTTCAAACATTTCTGGACGTTTTTCAATGGCAAAAATCAATGAATATTGTAAATGCACAAACAGTAATATCTCCACATTGCAAAGTGCAATTCTGAAATTTTTTGCTTTTTCCTGTTAATCCTAGCATGATAAAGAAGATTCAAAGAGAGTGAGATGCCAGCTCCTTTCATTCAGTCAGTAGCTTCAAACATTTCTGGTATATGAAAAACATGTTTTTCAATGGCAAAAATCAATGAATATTGTAAATGCACAAACAGTAATATCTCCACATTGCAAGGTGCAATTCTGAAATTTTTTGCTTTTTCCTGCTAATCCTAGCATGATAAAGAAGATTCAAAGAGAGTGAGATGCCAGCTCCTTTTATTCAGTCAGTAGCTTCAAACATTTCTGGTATATGAAAAACATGTTTTTCAATGGCAAAAATCAATGAATATTGTAAATGCACAAACAGTAATATCTCCACATTGCAAGGTGCAATTCTGAAATTTTTTGCTTTTTCCTGCTAATCCTAGCATGATAAAGGAGATTCAAAGAGAGTGAGATGCCAGCTCCTTTCATTCAGTCAGTAGCTTCAAACATTTCTGGTATATGAATAACATGATGTTTTTCAATGGCAAAAATCAATGAATATTGTAAATGCACAAACAGTAATATCTCTACATTGCAAGGTGCAATTCTGAAATTTTTTGCTTTTTCCTGCTAATCCTAGCATGATAAAGAAGATTCAAAGAGAGTGAGATGCCAGCTCCTTTCATTCAGTCAGTAGCTTCAAACATTTCTGGACGTTTTTCAATGGCAAAAATCAATGAATATTGTAAATGCACAAACAGTAATATCTCCACATTGCAAGGTGCAATTCTGAAATTTTTTGCTTTTTCCTGTTAATCCTAGCATGATAAAGAAGATTCAAAGAGAGTGAGATGCCAGCTCCTTTCATTCAGTCAGTAGCTTCAAACATTTCTGGTATATGAAAAACATGTTTTTCAATGGCAAAAATCAATGAATATTGTAAATGCACAAACAGTAATATCTCCACATTGCAAGGTGCAATTCTGAAATTTTTTGCTTTTTCCTGCTAATCCTAGCATGATAAAGAAGATTCAAAGAGAGTGAGATGCCAGCTCCTTTCATTCAGTCAGTAGCTTCAAACATTTCTGGTATATGAAAAACATGTTTTTCGATGGCAAAAATCAATGAATATTGTAAATGCACAAACAGTAATATCTCCACATTGCAAGGTGCAATTCTGAAATTTTTTGCTTTTTCCTGCTAATCCTAGCATGATAAAGAAGATTCAAAGAAAGTGAGATGCCAGCTCCTTTCATTCAGTCAGTAGCTTCAAACATTTCTGGACGTTTTTCAATGGCAAAAATCAATGAATATTGTAAATGCACAAACAGTAATATCTCCACATTGCAAGGTGCAATTCTGAAATTTTTTGCTTTTTCCTGTTAATCCTAGCATGATAAAGAAGATTCAAAGAGAGTGAGATGCCAGCTCCTTTCATTCAGTCAGTAGCTTCAAACATTTCTGGTATATGAAAAACATGTTTTTCATTGGCAAAAATCAATGAATATTGTAAATGCACAAACAGTAATATCTCCACATTGCAAGGTGCGATTCTGAAATTTTTTGCTTTTTCCTGCTAATCCTAGCATGATAAAGAAGATTCAAAGAGAGTGAGATGCCAGCTCCTTTCATTCAGTCAGTAGCTTCAAACATTTCTGGACGTTTTTCAATGGCAAAAATCAATGAATATTGTAAATGCACAAACAGTAATATCTCCACATTGCAAGGTGCAATTCTGAAATTTTTTGCTTTTTCCTGTTAATCCTAGCATGATAAAGAAGATTCAAAGAGAGTGAGATGCCAGCTCCTTTCATTCAGTCAGTAGCTTCAAACATTTCTGGTATATGAAAAACATGTTTTTCAATGGCAAAAATCAATGAATATTGTAAATGCACAAACAGTAATATCTCCACATTGCAAGGTGCAATTCTGAAATTTTTTGCTTTTTCCTGCTAATCCTAGCATGATAAAGAAGATTCAAAGAGAGTGAGATGCCAGCTCCTTTCATTCAGTCAGTAGCTTCAAACATTTCTGGTATATGAATAACATGATGTTTTTCAATGGCAAAAATCAATGAATATTGTAAATGCACAAACAGTAATATCTCCACATTGCAAGGTGCAATTCTGAAATTTTTTGCTTTTTCCTGCTAATCCTAGCATGATAAAGAAGATTCAAAGAGAGTGAGATGCCAGCTCCTTTCATTCAGTCAGTAGCTTCAAACATTTCTGGACGTTTTTCAATGGCAAAAATCAATGAATATTGTAAATGCACAAACAGTAATATCTCCACATTGCAAGGTGCAATTCTGAAATTTTTTGCTTTTTCCTGTTAATCCTAGCATGATAAAGAAGATTCAAAGAGAGTGAGATGCCAGCTCCTTTCATTCAGTCAGTAGCTTCAAACATTTCTGGTATATGAAAAACATGTTTTTCAATGGCAAAAATCAATGAATATTGTAAATGCACAAACAGTAATATCTCCACATTGCAAGGTGCAATTCTGAAATTTTTTGCTTTTTCCTGCTAATCCTAGCATGATAAAGAAGATTCAAAGAGAGTGAGATGCCAGCTCCTTTCATTCAGTCAGTAGCTTCAAACATTTCTGGACGTTTTTCAATGGCAAAAATCAATGAATATTGTAAATGCACAAACAGTAATATCTCCACATTGCAAGGTGCAATTCTGAAATTTTTTGCTTTTTCCTGTTAATCCTAGCATGATAAAGAAGATTCAAAGAGAGTGAGATGCCAGCTCCTTTCATTCAGTCAGTAGCTTCAAACATTTCTGGTATATGAAAAACATGTTTTTCAATGGCAAAAATCAATGAATATTGTAAATGCACAAACAGTAATATCTCCACATTGCAAGGTGCAATTCTGAAATTTTTTGCTTTTTCCTGTTAATCCTAGCATGATAAAGAAGATTCAAAGAGAGTGAGATGCCAGCTCCTTTCATTCAGTCAGTAGCTTCAAACATTTCTGGTATATGAAAAACATGTTTTTCAATGGCAAAAATCAATGAATATTGTAAATGCACAAACAGTAATATCTCCACATTGCAAGGTGCAATTCTGAAATTTTTTGCTTTTTCCTGCTAATCCTAGCATGATAAAGAAGATTCAAAGAGAGTGAGATGCCTGCTCCTTTCATTCAGTCAGTAGCTTCAAACATTTCTGGTATATGAAAAACATGTTTTTCAATGGCAAAAATCAATGAATATTGTAAATGCACAAACAGTAATATCTCCACATTGCAAGGCGCAATTCTGAAATTTTTTGCTTTTTCCTGCTAATCCTAGCATGATAAAGAAGATTCAAAGAGAGTGAGATGCCAGCTCCTTTCATTCAGTCAGTAGCTTCAAACATTTCTGGACGTTTTTCAATGGCAAAAATCAATGAATATTGTAAATGCACAAACAGTAATATCTCCACATTGCAAGGTGCAATTCTGAAATTTTTTGCTTTTTCCTGTTAATCCTAGCATGATAAAGAAGATTCAAAGAGAGTGAGATGCCAGCTCCTTTCATTCAGTCAGTAGCTTCAAACATTTCTGGTATATGAAAAACATGTTTTTCAATGGCAAAAATCAATGAATATTGTAAATGCACAAACAGTAATATCTCCACATTGCAAGGTGCAATTCTGAAATTTTTTGCTTTTTCCTGCTAATCCTAGCATGATAAAGAAGATTCAAAGAGAGTGAGATGCCAGCTCCTTTCATTCAGTCAGTAGCTTCAAACATTTCTGGTATATGAATAACATGATGTTTTTCAATGGCAAAAATCAATGAATATTGTAAATGCACAAACAGTAATATGTCCACATTGCAAGGTGCAATTCTGAAATTTTTTGCTTTTTCCTGCTAATCCTAGCATGATAAAGAAGATTCAAAGAGAGTGAGATGCCAGCTCCTTTCATTCAGTCAGTAGCTTCAAACATTTCTGGACGTTTTTCAATGGCAAAAATCAATAAATATTGTAAATGCACAAACAGTAATATCTCCACATTGCAAGGTGCAATTCTGAAATTTTTTGCTTTTTCCTGTTAATCCTAGCATGATAAAGAAGATTCAAAGAGAGTGAGATGCCAGCTCCTTTCATTCAGTCAGTAGCTTCAAACATTTCTGGTATATGAAAAACATGTTTTTCAATGGCAAAAATCAATGAATATTGTAAATGCACAAACAGTAATATCTCCACATTGCAAGGTGCAATTCTGAAATTTTTTGCTTTTTCCTGCTAATCCTAGCATGATAAAGAAGATTCAAAGAGAGTGAGATGCCAGCTCCTTTCATTCAGTCAGTAGCTTCAAACATTTCTGGTATATGAAAAACATGTTTTTCAATGGCAAAAATCAATGAATATTGTAAATGCACAAACAGTAATATCTCCACATTGCAAGGTGCAATTCTGAAATTTTTTGCTTTTTCCTGCTAATCCTAGCATGATAAAGAAGATTCAAAGAGAGTGAGATGCCAGCTCCTTTCATTCAGTCAGTAGCTTCAAACATTTCTGGACGTTTTTCAATGGCAAAACTCAATGAATATTGTAAATGCACAAACAGTAATATCTCCACATTGCAAGGTGCAATTCTGAAATTTTTTGCTTTTTCCTGTTAATCCTAGCATGATAAAGAAGATTCAAAGAGAGTGAGATGCCAGCTCCTTTCATTCAGTCAGTAGCTTCAAACATTTCTGGTATATGAAAAACATGTTTTTCAATGGCAAAAATCAATGAATATTGTAAATGCACAAACAGTAATATCTCCACATTGCAAGGTGCAATTCTGAATTTTTTTGCTTTTTCCTGCTAATCCTAGCATGATAAAGAAGATTCAAAGAGAGTGAGATGCCAGCTCCTTTCATTCAGTCAGTAGCTTCAAACATTTCTGGACGTTTTTCAATGGCAAAAATCAATGAATATTGTAAATGCACAAACAGTAATATCTCCACATTGCAAGGTGCAATTCTGAAATTTTTTGCTTTTTCCTGTTAATCCTAGCATGATAAAGAAGATTCAAAGAGAGTGAGATGCCAGCTCCTTTCATTCAGTCAGTAGCTTCAAACATTTCTGGTATATGAAAAACATGTTTTTCAATGGCAAAAATCAATGAATATTGTAAATGCACAAACAGTAATATCTCCACATTGCAAGGTGCAATTCTGAAATTTTTTGCTTTTTCCTGCTAATCCTAGCATGATAAAGAAGATTCAAAGAGAGTGAGATGCCAGCTCCTTTCATTCAGTCAGTAGCTTCAAACATTTCTGGACGTTTTTCAATGGCAAAAATCAATGAAAATTGTAAATGCACAAACAGGAATATCTCCACATTGCAAGGTGCAATTCTGAAATTTTTTGCTTTTTCCTGTTAATCCTAGCATGATAAAGAAGATTCAAAGAGAGTGAGATGCCAGCTCCTTTCATTCAGTCAGTAGCTTCAAACATTTCTGGTATATGAAAAACATGTTTTTCAATGGCAAAAATCAATGAATATTGTAAATGCACAAACAGTAATATCTCCACATTGCAAGGTGCAATTCTGAAATTTTTTGCTTTTTCCTGCTAATCCTAGCATGATAAAGAAGATTCAAAGAGAGTGAGATGCCAGCTCCTTTCATTCAGTCAGTAGCTTCAAACATTTCTGGTATATGAATAACATGATGTTTTTCAATGGCAAAAATCAATGAATATTGTAAATGCACAAACAGTAATATCTCCACATTGCAAGGTGCAATTCTGAAATTTTTTGCTTTTTCCTGCTAATCCTAGCATGATAAAGAAGATTCAAAGAGAGTGAGATGCCAGCTCCTTTCATTCAGTCAGTAGCTTCAAACATTTCTGGATGTTTTTCAATGGCAAAAATCAATGAATATTGTAAATGCACAAACAGTAATATCTCCACATTGCAAGGTGCAATTCTGAAATTTTTTGCTTTTTCCTGTTAATCCTAGCATGATAAAGAAGATTCAAAGAGAGTGAGATGCCAGCTCTTTTCATTCAGTCAGTAGCTTCAAACATTTCTGGTATATGAAAAACATGTTTTTCAATGGCAAAAATCAATGAATATTGTAAATGCACAAACAGTAATATCTCCACATTGCAAGGTGCAATTCTGAAATTTTTTGCTTTTTCCTGCTAATCCTAGCATGATAAAGAAGATTCAAAGAGAGTGAGATGCCAGCTTCTTTCATTCAGTCAGTAGCTTCAAACATTTCTGGACGTTTTTCAATGGCAAAAATCAATGAATATTGTAAATGCACAAACAGTAATATCTCCACATTGCAAGGTGCAATTCTGAAATTTTTTGCTTTTTCCTGTTAATCCTAGCATGATAAAGAAGATTCAAAGAGAGTGAGATGCCAGCTCCTTTCATTCAGTCAGTAGCTTCAAACATTTCTGGTATATGAAAAACATGTTTTTCAATGGCAAAAATCAATGAATATTGTAAATGCACAAACAGTAATATCTCCACATTGCAAGGTGCAATTCTGAAACTTTTTGCTTTTTCCTGCTAATCCTAGCATGATAAAGAAGATTCAAAGAGAGTGAGATGCCAGCTCCTTTCATTCAGTCAGTAGCTTCAAACATTTCTGGACGTTTTTCAATGGCAAAAATCAATGAATATTGTAAATGCACAAACAGTAATATCTCCACATTGCAAGGTGCAATTCTGAAATTTTTTGCTTTTTCCTGTTAATCCTAGCATGATAAAGAAGATTCAAAGAGAGTGAGATGCCAGCTCCTTTCATTCAGTCAGTAGCTTCAAACATTTCTGGTATATGAAAAACATGTTTTTCAATGGCAAAAATCAATGAATATTGTAAATGCACAAACAGTAATATCTCCACATTGCAAGGTGCAATTCTGAAATTTTTTGCTTTTTCCTGCTAATCCTAGCATGATAAAGAAGATTCAAAGAGAGTGAGATGCCAGCTCCTTTCATTCAGTCAGTAGCTTCAAACATTTCTGGTATATGAAAAACATGTTTTTCAATGGCAAAAATCTATGAATATTGTAAATGCACAAACAGTAATATCTCCACATTGCAAGGTGCAATTCTGAAATTTTTTGCTTTTTCCTGCTAATCCTAGCATGATAAAGAAGATTCAAAGAGAGTGAGATGCCAGCTCCTTTCATTCAGTCAGTAGCTTCAAACATTTCTGGACGTTTTTCAATGGCAAAAATCAATGAATATTGTAAATGCACAAACAGTAATATCTCCACATTGCAAGGTGCAATTCTGAAATTTTTTGCTTTTTCCTGTTAATCCTAGCATGATAAAGAAGATTCAAAGAGAGTGAGATGCCAGCTCCTTTCATTCAGTCAATAGCTTCAAACATTTCTGGTATATGAAAAACATGTTTTTCAATGGCAAAAATCAATGAATATTGTAAATGCACAAACAGTAATATCTCCACATTGCAAGGTGCAATTCTGAAATTTTTTGCTTTTTCCTGCTAATCCTACCATGATAAAGAAGATTCAAAGAGAGTGAGATGCCAGCTCCTTTCATTCAGTCAGTAGCTTCAAACATTTCTGGTATATGAATAACATGATGTTTTTCAATGGCAAAAATCAATGAATATTGTAAATGCACAAACAGTAATATCTCCACATTGCAAGGTGCAATTCTGAAATTTTTTGCTTTTTCCTGCTAATCCTAGCATGATAAAGAAGATTCAAAGAGAGTGAGATGCCAGCTCCTTTCATTCAGTCAGTAGCTTCAAACATTTCTGGACGTTTTTCAATGGCAAAAATCAATGAATATTGTAAATGCACAAACAGTAATATCTCCACATTGCAAGGTGCAATTCTGAAATTTTTTTGCTTTTTCCTGTTAATCCTAGCATGATAAAGAAGATTCAAAGAGAGTGAGATGCCAGCTCCTTTCATTCAGTCAGTAGCTTCAAACATTTCTGGTATATGAAAAACATGTTTTTCAATGGCAAAAATCAATGAATATTGTAAATGCACAAACAGTAATATCTCCACATTGCAAGGTGCAATTCTGAAATTTTTTGCTTTTTCCTGCTAATCCTAGCATGATAAAGAAGATTCAAAGAGAGTGAGATGCCAGCTCCTTTCATTCAGTCAGTAGCTTCAAACATTTCTGGACGTTTTTCAATGGCAAAAATCAATGAATATTGTAAATGCACAAACAGTAATATCTCCACATTGCAAGGTGCAATTCTGAAATTTTTTGCTTTTTCCTGTTAATCCTAGCATGATAAAGAAGATTCAAAGAGAGTGAGATGCCAGCTCCTTTCATTCAGTCAGTAGCTTCAAACATTTCTGGTATATGAAAAACATGTTTTTCAATGGCAAAAATCAATGAATATTGTAAATGCACAAACAGTAATATCTCCACATTGCAAGGTGCAATTCTGAAATTTTTTGCTTTTTCCTGCTAATCCTAGCATGATAAAGAAGATTCAAAGAGAGTGAGATGCCAGCTCCTTTCATTCAGTCAGTAGCTTCAAACATTTCTGGTATATGAAAAACATGTTTTTCAATGGCAAAAATCTATGAATATTGTAAATGCACAAACAGTAATATCTCCACATTGCAAGGTGCAATTCTGAAATTTTTTGCTTTTTCCTGCTAATCCTAGCATGATAAAGAAGATTCAAAGAGAGTGAGATGCCAGCTCCTTTCATTCAGTCAGTAGCTTCAAACATTTCTGGACGTTTTTCAATGGCAAAAATCAATGAATATTGTAAATGCACAAACAGTAATATCTCCACATTGCAAGGTGCAATTCTGAAATTTTTTGCTTTTTCCTGTTAATCCTAGCATGATAAAGAAGATTCAAAGAGAGTGAGATGCCAGCTCCTTTCATTCAGTCAATAGCTTCAAACATTTCTGGTATATGAAAAACATGTTTTTCAATGGCAAAAATCAATGAATATTGTAAATGCACAAACAGTAATATCTCCACATTGCAAGGTGCAATTCTGAAATTTTTTGCTTTTTCCTGCTAATCCTACCATGATAAAGAAGATTCAAAGAGAGTGAGATGCCAGCTCCTTTCATTCAGTCAGTAGCTTCAAACATTTCTGGTATATGAATAACATGATGTTTTTCAATGGCAAAAATCAATGAATATTGTAAATGCACAAACAGTAATATCTCCACATTGCAAGGTGCAATTCTGAAATTTTTTGCTTTTTCCTGCTAATCCTAGCATGATAAAGAAGATTCAAAGAGAGTGAGATGCCAGCTCCTTTCATTCAGTCAGTAGCTTCAAACATTTCTGGACGTTTTTCAATGGCAAAAATCAATGAATATTGTAAATGCACAAACAGTAATATCTCCACATTGCAAGGTGCAATTCTGAAATTTTTTTGCTTTTTCCTGTTAATCCTAGCATGATAAAGAAGATTCAAAGAGAGTGAGATGCCAGCTCCTTTCATTCAGTCAGTAGCTTCAAACATTTCTGGTATATGAAAAACATGTTTTTCAATGGCAAAAATCAATGAATATTGTAAATGCACAAACAGTAATATCTCCACATTGCAAGGTGCAATTCTGAAATTTTTTGCTTTTTCCTGCTAATCCTAGCATGATAAAGAAGATTCAAAGAGAGTGAGATGCCAGCTCCTTTCATTCAGTCAGTAGCTTCAAACATTTCTGGACGTTTTTCAATGGCAAAAATCAATGAATATTGTAAATGCACAAACAGTAATATCTCCACATTGCAAGGTGCAATTCTGAAATTTTTTGCTTTTTCCTGTTAATCCTAGCATGATAAAGAAGATTCAAAGAGAGTGAGATGCCAGCTCCTTTCATTCAGTCAGTAGCTTCAAACATTTCTGGTATATGAAAAACATGTTTTTCAATGGCAAAAATCAATGAATATTGTAAATGCACAAACAGTAATATCTCCACATTGCAAGGTGCAATTCTGAAATTTTTTGCTTTTTCCTGCTAATCCTAGCATGATAAAGAAGATTCAAAGAGAGTGAGATGCCAGCTCCTTTCATTCAGTCAGTAGCTTCAAACATTTCTGGACATTTTTCAATGGCAAAAATCAATGAATATTGTAAATGCACAAACAGTAATATCTCCACATTGCAAGGTGCAATTCTGAAATTTTTTGCTTTTTCCTGTTAATCCTAGCATGATAAAGAACATTCAAAGAGAGTGAGATGCCAGCTCCTTTCATTCAGTCAGTAGCTTCAAACATTTCTGGTATATGAAAAACATGTTTTTCAATGGCAAAAATCAATGAATATTGTAAATGCACAAACAGTAATATCTCCACATTGCAAGGTGCAATTCTGAAATTTTTTGCTTTTTCCTGCTAATCCTAGCATGATAAAGAAGATTCAAAGAGAGTGAGATGCCAGCTCCTTTCATTCAGTCAGTAGCTTCAAACATTTCTGGTATATGAATAACATGATGTTTTTCAATGGCAAAAATCAATGAATATTGTAAATGCACAAACAGTAATATCTCCACATTGCAAGGTGCAATTCTGAAATTTTTTGCTTTTTCCTGCTAATCCTAGCATGATAAAGAAGATTCAAAGAGAGTGAGATGCCAGCTCCTTTCATTCAGTCAGTAGCTTCAAACATTTCTGGACGTTTTTCAATGGCAAAAATCAATGAATATTGTAAATGCACAAACAGTAATATCTCCACATTGCAAGGTGCAATTCTGAAATTTTTTGCTTTTTCCTGTTAATCCTAGCATGATAAAGAAGATTCAAAGAGAGTGAGATGCCAGCTCCTTTCATTCAGTCAGTAGCTTCAAACATTTCTGGTATATGAAAAACATGTTTTTCAATGGCAAAAATCAATGAATATTGTAAATGCACAAACAGTAATATCTCCACATTGCAAGGTGCAATTCTGAAATTTTTTGCTTTTTCCTGCTAATCCTAGCATGATAAAGAAGATTCAAAGAGAGTGAGATGCCAGCTCCTTTCATTCAGTCAGTAGCTTCAAACATTTCTGGACGTTTTTCAATGGCAAAAATCAATGAATATTGTAAATGCACAAACAGTAATATCTCCACATTGCAAGGTGCAATTCTGAAAATTTTTGCTTTTTCCTGTTAATCCTACCATGATAAAGAAGATTCAAAGAGAGTGAGATGCCAGCTCCTTTCATTCAGTCAGTAGCTTCAAACATTTCTGGTATATGAAAAACATGTTTTTCAATGGCAAAAATCAATGAATATTGTAAATGCACAAACAGTAATATCTCCACATTGCAAGGTGCAATTCTGAAATTTTTTGCTTTTTCCTGCTAATCCTAGCATGATAAAGAAGATTCAAAGAGAGTGAGATGCCAGCTCCTTTCATTCAGTCAGTAGCTTCAAACATTTCTGGACGTTTTTCAATGGCAAAAATCAATGAATATTGTAAATGCACAAACAGTAATATCTCCACATTGCAAGGTGCAATTCTGAAATTTTTTGCTTTTTCCTGTTAATCCTAGCATGATAAAGAAGATTCAAAGAGAGTGAGATGCCAGCTCCTTTCATTCAGTCAGTAGCTTCAAACATTTCTGGTATATGAAAAACATGTTTTTCAATGGCAAAAATCAATGAATATTGTAAATGCACAAACAGTAATATCTCCACATTGCAAGGTGCAATTCTGAAATTTTTTGCTTTTTCCTGCTAATCCTAGCATGATAAAGAAGATTCAAAGAGAGTGAGATGCCAGCTCCTTTCATTCAGTCAGTAGCTTCAAACATTTCTGGTATATGAATAACATGATGTTTTTCAATGGCAAAAATCAATGAATATTGTAAATGCACAAACAGTAATATCTCCACATTGCAAGGTGCAATTCTGAAATTTTTTGCTTTTTCCTGCTAATCCTAGCATGATAAAGAAGATTCAAAGAGAGTGAGATGCCAGCTCCTTTCATTCAGTCAGTAGCTTCAAACATTTCTGGACGTTTTTCAATGGCAAAAATCAATGAATATTGTAAATGCACAAACAGTAATATCTCCACATTGCAAGGTGCAATTCTGAAAATTTTTGCTTTTTCCTGTTAATCCTAGCATGATAAAGAAGATTCAAAGAGAGTGAGATGCCAGCTCCTTTCATTCAGTCAGTAGCTTCAAACATTTCTGGTATATGAAAAACATGTTTTTCAATGGCAAAAATCAATGAATATTGTAAATGCACAAACAGTAATATCTCCACATTGCAAGGTGCAATTCTGAAATTTTTTGCTTTTTCCTGCTAATCCTAGCATGATAAAGAAGATTCAAAGAGAGTGAGATGCCAGCTCCTTTCATTCAGTCAGTAGCTTCAAACATTTCTGGACGTTTTCCAATGGCAAAAATCAATGAATATTGTAAATGCACAAACAGTAATATCTCCACATTGCAAGGTGCAATTCTGAAATTTTTTGCTTTTTCCTGTTAATCCTAGCATGATAAAGAAGATTCAAAGAGAGTGAGATGCCAGCTTCTTTCATTCAGTCAGTAGCTTCAAACATTTCTGGTATATGAAAAACATGTTTTTCAATGGCAAAAATCAATGAATATTGTAAATGCACAAACAGTAATATCTCCACATTGCAAGGTGCAATTCTGAAATTTTTTGCTTTTTCCTGCTAATCCTAGCATGATAAAGAAGATTCAAAGAGAGTGAGATGCCAGCTCCTTTCATTCAGTCAGTAGCTTCAAACATTTCTGGTATATGAAAAACATGTTTTTCAATGGCAAAAATCAATGAATATTGTAAATGCACAAACAGTAATATCTCCACATTGCAAGGTGCAATTCTGAAATTTTTTGCTTTTTCCTGCTAATCCTAGCATGATAAAGAAGATTCAAAGAGAGTGAGATGCCAGCTCCTTTCATTCAGTCAGTAGCTTCAAACATTTCTGGACGTTTTTCAATGGCAAAAATCAATGAATATTGTAAATGCACAAACAGTAATATCTCCACATTGCAAGGTGCAATTCTGAAATTTTTTGCTTTTTCCTGTTAATCCTAGCATGATAAAGAAGATTCAAAGAGAGTGAGATGCCAGCTCCTTTCATTCAGTCAGTAGCTTCAAACATTTCTGGTATATGAAAAACATGTTTTTCAATGGCAAAAATCAATGAGTATTGTAAATGCACAAACAGTAATATCTCCACATTGCAAGGTGCAATTCTGAAATTTTTTGCTTTTTCCTGCTAATCCTAGCATGATAAAGAAGATTCAAAGAGAGTGAGATGCCAGCTACTTTCATTCAGTCAGTAGCTTCAAACATTTCTGGACGTTTTTCAATGGCAAAAATCAATGAATATTGTAAATGCACAAACAGTAATATCTCCACATTGCAAGGTGCAATTCTGAAATTTTTTGCTTTTTCCTGTTAATCCTAGCATGATAAAGAAGATTCAAAGAGAGTGAGATGCCAGCTCCTTTCATTCAGTCAGTAGCTTCAAACATTTCTGGTATATGAAAAACATGTTTTTCAATGGCAAAAATCAATGAATATTGTAAATGCACAAACAGTAATATCTCCACATTGCAAGGTGCAATTCTGAAATTTTTTGCTTTTTCCTGCTAATCCTAGCATGATAAAGAAGATTCAAAGAGAGTGAGATGCCAGCTCCTTTCATTCAGTCAGTAGCTTCAAACATTTCTGGACGTTTTTCAATGGCAAAAATCAATGAATATTGTAAATGTACAAACAGTAATATCTCCACATTGCAAGGTGCAATTCTGAAATTTTTTGCTTTTTCCTGTTAATCCTAGCATGATAAAGAAGATTCAAAGAGAGTGAGATGCCAGCTCCTTTCATTCAGTCAGTAGCTTCAAACATTTCTGGTATATGAAAAACATGTTTTTCAATGGCAAAAATCAATGAATATTGTAAATGCACAAACAGTAATATCTCCACATTGCAAGGTGCAATTCTGAAATTTTTTGCTTTTTCCTGCTAATCCTAGCATGATAAAGAAGATTCAAAGAGAGTGAGATGCCAGCTCCTTTCATTCAGTCAGTAGCTTCAAACATTTCTGGACGTTTTTCAATGGCAAAAATCAATGAATATTGTAAATGCACAAACAGTAATATCTCCACATTGCAAGGTGCAATTCTGAAATTTTTTGCTTTTTCCTGTTGATCCTAGCATGATAAAGAAGATTCAAAGAGAGTGAGATGCCAGCTCCTTTCATTCAGTCAGTAGCTTCAAACATTTCTGGTATATGAAAAACATGTTTTTCAATGGCAAAAATCAATGAATATTGTAAATGCACAAACAGTAATATCTCCACATTGCAAGGTGTAATTCTGAAATTTTTTGCTTTTTCCTGCTAATCCTAGCATGATAAAGAAGATTCAAAGAGAGTGAGATGCCAGCTCCTTTCATTCAGTCAGTAGCTTCAAACATTTCTGGTATATGAAAAACATGTTTTTCAATGGCAAAAATCAATGAATATTGTAAATGCACAAACAGTAATATCTCCACATTGCAAGGTGCAATTCTGAAATTTTTTGCTTTTTCCTGCTAATCCTAGCATGATAAAGAAGATTCAAAGAGAGTGAGATGCCAGCTCCTTTCATTCAGACAGTAGCTTCAAACATTTCTGGACGTTTTTCAATGGCAAAAATCAATGAATATTGTAAATGCACAAACAGTAATATCTCCACATTGCAAGGTGCAATTCTGAAATTTTTTGCTTTTTCCTGTTAATCCTAGCATGATAAAGAAGATTCAAAGAGAGTGAGATGCCAGCTCCTTTCATTCAGTCAGTAGCTTCAAACATTTCTGGTATATGAAAAACATGTTTTTCAATGGCAAAAATCAATGAGTATTGTAAATGCACAAACAGTAATATCTCCACATTGCAAGGTGCAATTCTGAAATTTTTTGCTTTTTCCTGCTAATCCTAGCATGATAAAGAAGATTCAAAGAGAGTGAGATGCCAGCTCCTTTCATTCAGTCAGTAGCTTCAAACATTTCTGGTATATGAATAACATGATGTTTTTCAATGGCAAAAATCAATGAATATTGTAAATGCACAAACAGTAATATCTCCACATTGCAAGGTGCAATTCTGAAATTTTTTGCTTTTTCCTGCTAATCCTAGCATGATAAAGAAGATTCAAAGAGAGTGAGATGCCAGCTCCTTTCATTCAGTCAGTAGCTTCAAACATTTCTGGACGTTTTTCAATGGCAAAAATCAATGAATATTGTAAATGCACAAACAGTAATATCTCCACATTGCAAGGTGCAATTCTGAAATTTTTTGCTTTTTCCTGTTAATCCTAGCATGATAAAGAAGATTCAAAGAGAGTGAGATGCCAGCTCCTTTCATTCAGTCAGTAGCTTCAAACATTTCTGGTATATGAAAAACATGTTTTTCAATGGCAAAAATCAATGAATATTGTAAATGCACAAACAGTAATATCTCCACATTGCAAGGTGCAATTCTGAAATTTTTTGCTTTTTCCTGCTAATCCTAGCATGATAAAGAAGATTCAAAGAAAGTGAGATGCCAGCTCCTTTCATTCAGTCAGTAGCTTCAAACATTTCTGGACGTTTTTCAATGGCAAAAATCAATGAATATTGTAAATGCACAAACAGTAATATCTCCACATTGCAAGGTGCAATTCTGAAATTTTTTGCTTTTTCCTGTTAATCCTAGCATGATAAAGAAGATTCAAAGAGAGTGAGATGCCAGCTCCTTTCATTCAGTCAGTAGCTTCAAACATTTCTGGTATATGAAAAACATGTTTTTCAATGGCAAAAATCAATGAATATTGTAAATGCACAAACAGTAATATCTCCACATTGCAAGGTGCAATTCTGAAATTTTTTGCTTTTTCCTGCTAATCCTAGCATGATAAAGAAGATTCAAAGAGAGTGAGATGCCAGCTCCTTTCATTCAGTCAGTAGCTTCAAACATTTCTGGACGTTTTTCAATGGCAAAAATCAATGAATATTGTAAATGCACAAACAGTAATATCTCCACATTGCAAGGTGCAATTCAGAAATTTTTGCTTTTTCCTGCTAATCCTAGCATGATAAAGAAGATTCAAAGAGAGTGAGATGTCAGCTCCTTTCATTCAGTCAGTAGCTACAAACATTTCTGGTATATGAAAAACATGTTTTTCAATGGCAAAAATCAATGAATATTGTAAATGCACAAACAGTAATATCTCCACATTGCAAGGTGCAATTCTGAAATTTTTTGCTTTTTCCTGCTAATCCTAGCATGATAAAGAAGATTCAAAGAGAGTGAGATGCCAGCTCCTTTCATTCAGTCAGTAGCTTCAAACATTTCTGGACGTTTTTCAATGGCAAAAATCAATGAATATTGTAAATGCACAAACAGTAATATCTCCACATTGCAAGGTGCAATTCTGAAATTTTTTGCTTTTTCCTGTTAATCCTAGCATGATAAAGAAGATTCAAAGAGAGTGAGATGCCAGCTCCTTTCATTCAGTCAGTAGCTTCAAACATTTCTGGTATATGAAAAACATGTTTTTCAATGGCAAAAATCAATGAATATTGTAAATGCACTAACAGTAATATCTCCACATTGCAAGGTGCAATTCTGAAATTTTTTGCTTTTTCCTGCTAATCCTAGCATGATAAAGAAGATTCAAAGAGAGTGAGATGCCAGCTCCTTTCATTCAGTCAGTAGCTTCAAACATTTCTGGACGTTTTTCAATGGCAAAAATCAATGAATATTGTAAATGCACAAACAGTAATATCTCCACATTGCAAGGTGCAATTCTGAAATTTTTTGCTTTTTCCTGCTAATCCTAGCATGATAAAGAAGATTCAAAGAGAGTGAGATGCCAGCTCCTTTCATTCCGTCAGTAGCTTCAAACATTTCTGGTATATGAAAAACATGTTTTTCAATGGCAAAAATCAATGAATATTGTAAATGCACAAACAGTAATATCTCCACATTGCAAGGTGCAATTCTGAAATTTTTTGCTTTTTCCTGCTAATCCTAGCATGATAAAGAAGATTCAAAGAGAGTGAGATGCCAGCTCCTTTCATTCAGTCAGTAGCTTCAAACATTTCTGGACGTTTTTCAATGGCAAAAATCAATGAATATTGGAAATGCACAAACAGTAATATCTCCACATTGCAAGGTGCAATTCTGAAATTTTTTGCTTTTTCCTGTTAATCCTAGCATGATAAAGAAGATTCAAAGAGAGTGAGATGCCAGCTCCTTTCATTCAGTCAGTAGCTTCAAACATTTCTGGTATATGAAAAACATGTTTTTCAATGGCAAAAATCAATGAATATTGTAAATGCACAAACAGTAATATCTCCACATTGCAAGGTGCAATTCTGAAATTTTTTGTTTTTTCCTGCTAATCCTAGCATGATAAAGAAGATTCAAAGAGAGTGAGATGCCAGCTCCTTTCATTCAGTCAGTAGCTTCAAACATTTCTGGTATATGAAAAACATGTTTTTCAATGGCAAAAATCAATGAATATTGTAAATGCACAAACAGTAATATCTCCACATTGCAAGGTGCAATTCTGAAATTTTTTGCTTTTTCCTGTTAATCCTAGCATGATAAAGAAGATTCAAAGAGAGTGAGATGCCAGCTCCTTTCATTCAGTCAGTAGCTTCAAACATTTCTGGTATATGAAAAACATGTTTTTCAATGGCAAAAATCAATGAATATTGTAAATGCACAAACAGTAATATCTCCACATTGCAAGGTGCAATTCTGAAATTTTTTCCTTTTTCCTGCTAATCCTAGCATGATAAAGAAGATTCAAAGAGAGTGAGATGCCAGCTCCTTTCATTCAGTCAGTAGCTTCAAACATTTCTGGACGTTTTTCAATGGCAAAAATCAATGAATATTGTAAATGCACAAACAGTAATATCTCCACATTGCAAGGTGCAATTCAGAAATTTTTGCTTTTTCCTGCTAGTCCTAGCATGATAAAGAAGATTCAAAGAGAGTGAGATGTCAGCTCCTTTCATTCAGTCAGTAGCTACAAACATTTCTGGTATATGAAAAACATGTTTTTCAATGGCAAAAATCAATGAATATTGTAAATGCACAAACAGTAATATCTCCACATTGCAAGGTGCAATTCTGAAATTTTTTGCTTTTTCCTGCTAATCCTAGCATGATAAAGAAGATTCAAAGAGAGTGAGATGCCAGCTCCTTTCATTCAGTCAGTAGCTTCAAACATTTCTGGACGTTTTTCAATGGCAAAAATCAATGAATATTGTAAATGCACAAACAGTAATATCTCCACATTGCAAGGTGCAATTCTGAAATTTTTTGCTTTTTCCTGTTAATCCTAGCATGATAAAGAAGATTCAAAGAGAGTGAGATGCCAGCTCCTTTCATTCAGTCAGTAGCTTCAAACATTTCTGGTATATGAAAAATATTTTTTTCAATGGCAAAAATCAATGAATATTGTAAATGCACAAACAGTAATATCTCCACATTGCAAGGTGCAATTCTGAAATTTTTTGCTTTTTCCTGCTAATCCTAGCATGATAAAGAAGATTCAAAGAGAGTGAGATGCCAGCTCCTTTCATTCAGTCAGTAGCTTCAAACATTTCTGGACGTTTTTCAATGGCAAAAATCAATGAATATTGTAAATGCACAAACAGTAATATCTCCACATTGCAAGGTGCAATTCTGAAATTTTTTGCTTTTTCCTGCTAATCCTAGCATGATAAAGAAGATTCAAAGAGAGTGAGATGCCAGCTCCTTTCATTCCGTCAGTAGCTTCAAACATTTCTGGTATATGAAAAACATGTTTTTCAATGGCAAAAATCAATGAATATTGTAAATGCACAAACAGTAATATCTCCACATTGCAAGGTGCAATTCTGAAATTTTTTGCTTTTTCCTGCTAATCCTAGCATGATAAAGAAGATTCAAAGAGAGTGAGATGCCAGCTCCTTTCATTCAGTCAGTAGCTTCAAACATTTCTGGACGTTTTTCAATGGCAAAAATCAATGAATATTGTAAATGCACAAACAGTAATATCTCCACATTGCAAGGTGCAATTCTGAAATTTTTTGCTTTTTCCTGTTAATCCTAGCATGATAAAGAAGATTCAAAGAGAGTGAGATGCCAGCTCCTTTCATTCAGTCAGTAGCTTCAAACATTTCTGGTATATGAAAAACATGTTTTTCAATGGCAAAAATCAATGAATATTGTAAATGCACAAACAGTAATATCTCCACATTGCAAGGTGCAATTCTGAAATTTTTTGCTTTTTCCTGCTAATCCTAGCATGATAAAGAAGATTCAAAGAGAGTGAGATGCCAGCTCCTTTCATTCAGTCAGTAGCTTCAAACATTTCTGGTATATGAAAAACATGTTTTTCAATGGCAAAAATCAATGAATATTGTAAATGCACAAACAGTAATATCTCCACATTGCAAGGTGCAATTCTGAAATTTTTTGCTTTTTCCTGCTAATCCTAGCATAATAAAGAAGATTCAAAGAGAGTGAGATGCCAGCTCCTTTCATTCAGTCAGTAGCTTCAAACATTTCTGGTATATGAATAACATGATGTTTTTCAATGGCAAAAATCAATGAATATTGTAAATGCACAAACAGTAATATCTCCACATTGCAAGGTGCAATTCTGAAATTTTTTGCTTTTTCCGGCTAATCCTAGCATGATAGAGAAGATTCAAAGAGAGTGAGATGCCAGCTCCTTTCATTCAGTCAGTAGCTTCAAACATTTCTGGACGTTTTTCAATGGCAAAAATCAATGAATATTGTAAATGCACAAACAGTAATATCTCCACATTGCAAGGTGCAATTCTGAAATTTTTTGATTTTTCCTGTTAATCCTAGCATGATAAAGAAGATTCAAAGAGAGTGAGATGCCAGCTCCTTTCATTCAGTCAGTAGCTTCAAACATTTCTGGTATATGAAAAACATGTTTTTCAATGGCAAAAATCAATGAATATTGTAAATGCACAAACAGAAATATCTCCACATTGCAAGGTGCAATTCTGAAATTTTTTGCTTTTTCCTGCTAATCCTAGCATGATAAAGAAGATTCAAAGAGAGTGAGATGCCAGCTCCTTTCATTCAGTCAGTAGCTTCAAACATTTCTGGTATATGAAAAACATGTTTTTCAATGGCAAAAATCAATGAATATTGTAAATGCACAAACAGTAATATCTCCACATTGCAAGGTGCAATTCTGAAATTTTTTGCTTTTTCCTGCTAATCCTAGCATGATAAAGAAGATTCAAAGAGAGTGAGATGCCAGCTCCTTTCATTCAGTCAGTAGCTTCAAACATTTCTGGTATATGAATAACATGATGTTTTTCAATGGCAAAAATCAATGAATATTGTATATGCACAAACAGTAATATCTCTACATTGCAAGGTGCAATTCTGAAATTTTTTGCTTTTTCCTGCTAATCCTAGCATGATAAAGAAGATTCAAAGAGAGTGAGATGCCAGCTCCTTTCATTCAGTCAGTAGCTTCAAACATTTCTGGACGTTTTTCAATGGCAAAAATCAATGAATATTGTAAATGCACAAACAGTAATATCTCCACATTGCAAGGTGCAATTCTGAAATTTTTTGCTTTTTCCTGTTAATCCTAGCATGATAAAGAAGATTCAAAGAGAGTGAGATGCCAGCTCCTTTCATTCAGTCAGTAGCTTCAAACATTTCTGGTATATGAAAAACATGTTTTTCAATGGCAAAAATCAATGAATATTGTAAATGCACAAACAGTAATATCTCCACATTGCAAGGTGCAATTCTGAAATTTTTTGCTTTTTCCTGCTAATCCTAGCATGATAAAGAAGATTCAAAGAGAGTGAGATGCCGGCTCCTTTCATTCAGTCAGTAGCTTCAAACATTTCTGGACGTTTTTCAATGGCAAAAATCAATGAATATTGTACATGCACAAACAGTAATATCTCCACATTGCAAGGTGCAATTCTGAAATTTTTTGCTTTTTCCTGTTAATCCTAGCATGATAAAGAAGATTCAAAGAGAGTGAGATGCCAGCTCCTTTCATTCAGTCAGTAGCTTCAAACATTTCTGGTATATGAAAAACATGTTTTTCAATGGCAAAAATCAATGAATATTGTAAATGCACAAACAGTAATATCTCCACATTGCAAGGTGCAATTCTGAAATTTTTTTCTTTTTCCTGCTAATCCTAGCATGATAAAGAAGATTCAAAGAGAGTGAGATGCCAGCTCCTTTCATTCAGTCAGTAGCTTCAAACATTTCTGGACGTTTTTCAATGGCAAAGATCAATGAATATTGTAAATGCACAAACAGTAATATCTCCACATTGCAAGGTGCAATTCAGAAATTTTTGGCTTTTTCCTGCTAATCCTAGCATGATAAAGAAGATTCAAAGAGAGTGAGATGCCAGCTCCTTTCATTCAGTCAGTAGCTTCAAACATTTCTGGTATATGAAAAACATGTTTTTCAATGGCAAAAATCAATGAATATTGTAAATGCACAAACAGTAATATCTCCACATTGCAAGGTGCAATTCTGAATTTTTTTGCTTTTTCCTGTTAATCCTAGCATGATAAAGAAGATTCAAAGAGAGTGAGATGCCAGCTCCTTTCATTCAGTCAGTAGCTTCAAACATTTCTGGTATATGAAAAACATGTTTTTCATTGGCAAAAATCAATGAATATTGTAAATGCACAAACAGTAATATCTCCACATTGCAAGGTGCAATTCTGAAATTTTTTGCTTTTTCCTGCTAATCCTAGCATGATAAAGAAGATTCAAAGAGAGTGAGATGCCAGCTCCTTTCATTCAGTCAGTAGCTTCAAACATTTCTGGACGTTTTTCAATGGCAAAAATCAATGAATATTGTAAATGCACAAACAGTAATATCTCCACATTGCAAGGTGCAATTCTGAAATTTTTTGCTTTTTCCTGTTAATCCTAGCATGATAAAGAAGATTCAAAGAGAGTGAGATGCCAGCTCCTTTCATTCAGTCAGTAGCTTCAAACATTTCTGGTATATGAAAAACATGTTTTTCAATGGCAAAAATCAATGAATATTGTAAACGCACAAACAGTAATATCTCCACATTGCAAGGTGCAATTCTGAAATTTTTTGCTTTTTCCTGTTAATCCTAGCATGATAAAGAAGATTCAAAGAGAGTGAGATGCCAGCTCCTTTCATTCAGTCAGTAGCTTCAAACATTTCTGGTATATGAAAAACATGTTTTTCAATGGCAAAAATCAATGAATATTGTAAATGCACAAACAGTAATATCTCCACATTGCAAGGTGCAATTCTGAAATTTTTTGCTTTTTCCTGCTAATCCTAGCATGATAAAGAAGATTCAAAGAGAGTGAGATGCCAGCTCCTTTCATTCAGTCAGTAGCTTCAAACATTTCTGGACGTTTTTCAATGGCAAAAATCAATGAATATTGTAAATGCACAAACAGTAATATCTCCACATTGCAAGGTGCAATTCTGAAATTTTTTGCTTTTTCCTGTTAATCCTAGCATGATAAAGAAGATTCAAAGAGAGTGAGATGCCAGCTCCTTTCATTCAGTCAGTAGCTTCAAACATTTCTGGTATATGAAAAACATGTTTTTCAATGGCAAAAATCAATGAATATTGTAAATGCACAAACAGTAATATCTCCACATTGCAAGGTGCAATTCTGAAATTTTTTGCTTTTTCCTGCTAATCCTAGCATGATAAAGAAGATTCAAAGAGAGTGAGATGCTAGCTCCTTTCATTCAGTCAGTAGCTTCAAACATTTCTGGTATATGAAAAACATGTTTTTCAATGGCAAAAATCAATGAATATTGTAAATGCACAAACAGTAATATCTCCACATTGCAAGGTGCAATTCTGAAATTTTTTGCTTTTTTCCTGCTAATCCTAGCATGATAAAGAAGATTCAAAGAGAGTGAGATGCCAGCTCCTTTCATTCAGTCAGTAGCTTCAAACATTTCTGGTATATGAATAACATGATGTTTTTCAATGGCAAAAATCAATGAATATTGTAAATGCACAAACAGTAATATCTCCACATTGCAAGGTGCAATTCTGAAATTTTTTGCTTTTTCCTGCTAATCCTAGCATGATAAAGAAGATTCAAAGAGAGTGAGATGCCAGCTCCTTTCATTCAGTCAGTAGCTTCAAACATTTCTGGACGTTTTTCAATGGCAAAAATCAATGAATATTGTAAATGCACAAACAGTAATATCTCCACATTGCAAGGTGCAATTCTGAAATTTTTTGCTTTTTCCTGTTAATCCTAGCATGATAAAGAAGATTCAAAGAGAGTGAGATGCCAGCTCCTTTCATTCAGTCAGTAGCTTCAAACATTTCTGGTATATGAAAAACATGTTTTTCAATGGCAAAAATCAATGAATATTGTAAATGCACAAACAGTAATATCTCCACATTGCAAGGTGCAATTCTGAAATTTTTTGCTTTTTCCTGCTAATCCTAGCATGATAAAGAAGATTCAAAGAGAGTGAGATGCCAGCTCCTTTCATTCAGTCAGTAGCTTCAAACATTTCTGGACGTTTTTCAATGGCAAAAATCAATGAATATTGTAAATGCACAAACAGTAATATCTCCACATTGCAAGGTGCAATTCTGAAATTTTTTGCTTTTTCCTGTTAATCCTAGCATGATAAAGAAGATTCAAAGAGAGTGAGATGCCAGCTCCTTTCATTCAGTCAGTAGCTTCAAACATTTCTGGTATATGAAAAACATGTTTTTCAATGGCAAAAATCAATGAATATTGTAAATGCACAAACAGTAATATCTCCACATTGCAAGGTGCAATTCTGAAATTTTTTGCTTTTTCCTGCTAATCCTAGCATGATAAAGAAGATTCAAAGAGAGTGAGATGCCAGCTCCTTTCAGTCAGTAGCTTCAAACATTTCTGGTATATGAAAAACATGTTTTTCAATGGCAAAAATCAATGAATATTGTAAATGCACAAACAGTAATATCTCCACATTGCAAGGTGCAATTCTGAAATTTTTTGCTTTTTCCTGCTAATCCTAGCATGATAAAGAAGATTCAAAGAGAGTGAGATGCCAGCTCCTTTCATTCAGTCAGTAGCTTCAAACATTTCTGGACGTTTTTCAATGGCAAAAATCAATGAATATTGTAAATGCACAAACAGTAATATCTCCACATTGCAAGGTGCAATTCTGAAATTTTTTGCTTTTTCCTGTTAATCCTAGCATGATAAAGAAGATTCAAAGAGAGTGAGATGCCAGCTCCTTTCATTCAGTCAGTAGCTTCAAACATTTCTGGTATATGAAAAACATGTTTTTCAATGGCAAAAATCAATGAATATTGTAAATGCACAAACAGTAATATCTCCACATTGCAAGGTGCAATTCTGAAATTTTTTGCTTTTTCCTGCTAATCCTAGCATGATAAAGAAAATTCAAAGAGAGTGAGATGCCAGCTCCTTTCATTCAGTCAGTAGCTTCAAACATTTCTGGTATATGAATAACATGATGTTTTTCAATGGCAAAAATCAATGAATATTGTAAATGCACAAACAGTAATATCTCCACATTGCAAGGTGCAATTCTGAAATTTTTTGCTTTTTCCTGCTAATCCTAGCATGATAAAGAAGATTCAAAGAGAGTGAGATGCCAGCTCCTTTCATTCAGTCAGTAGCTTCAAACATTTCTGGACGTTTTTCAATGGCAAAAATCAATGAATATTGTAAATGCACAAACAGTAATATCTCCACATTGCAAGGTGCAATTCTGAAATTTTTTGCTTTTTCCTGTTAATCCTAGCATGATAAAGAAGATTCAAAGAGAGTGAGATGCCAGCTCGTTTCATTCAGTCAGTAGCTTCAAACATTTCTGGTATATGAAAAACATGTTTTTCAATGGCAAAAATCAATGAATATTGTAAATGCACAAACAGTAATATCTCCACATTGCAAGGTGCAATTCTGAAATTTTTTGCTTTTTCCTGCTAATCCTAGCATGATAAAGAAGATTCAAAGAGAGTGAGATGCCAGCTCCTTTCATTCAGGCAGTAGCTTCAAACATTTCTGGACGTTTTTCAATGGCAAAAATCAATGAATATTGTAAATGCACAAACAGTAATATCTCCACATTGCAAGGTGCAATTCAGAAATTTTTGGCTTTTTCCTGCTAATCCTAGCATGATAAAGAAGATTCAAAGAGAGTGAGATGCCAGCTCCTTTCATTCAGTCAGTAGCTTCAAACATTTCTGGTATATGAAAAACATGTTTTTCAATGGCAAAAATCAATGAATATTGTAAATGCACAAACAGTAATATCTCCACATTGCAAGGTGCAATTCTGAAATTTTTTGCTTTTTCCTGTTAATCCTAGCATGATAAAGAAGATTCAAAGAGAGTGAGATGCCAGCTCCTTTCATTCAGTCAGTAGCTTCAAACATTTCTGGTATATGAAAAACATGTTTTTCAATGGCAAAAATCAATGAATATTGTAAATGCACGAACAGTAATATCTCCACATTGCAAGGTGCAATTCTGAAATTTTTTGCTTTTTCCTGCTAATCCTAGCATGATAAAGAAGATTCAAAGAGAGTGAGATGCCAGCTCCTTTCATTCAGTCAGTAGCTTCAAACATTTCTGGACGTTTTTCAATGGCAAAAATCA